>NC_068347.1:28796973-29100402 GCF_014633365.1 Diospyros lotus | reverse complement strand
CTTATGTCATTTTTTTTCTTTTGATTAATTGTTTATATAGTATTTAGTAATAATTGGAATTGGAATTGGAATTTCAAAAGTTTCCTTTTCCCATTAGGATTCTATTAGATATAGTTAATTTTTAAAAAGTTATAGCAATGAATGTAAACAGGCCTAAACGGTGAAAAAATGAAAAAATAAGAAATAATAAATATAAATCCTAAAAACAGTTAAAAAAAGCCAAGTGTGCCTAAGGGCCTAGTGGGCCTAGGCACACTAGGCTGGTTTGTGCCTACCTGGGAGCATTCCAAGCACCAAAGGTGTGCCTAGGCGCACCTTTAATAATATAACTCAGCCAATTATTAGAACCGAAGGCCTATCCACTAAGAGAGGAACCAAATGAGGTTGATGGCTTCAATGATCCAACTGCTCTTCGAAAAGGGGTAAGGTCTTGTGATAAGTATCCTATTTCTAATTACTTAACATATTCTAGACTGTCTCCATAGTTGAGGGCCTTTTAACACAACAATTGATAACATGGAAGTTCCAAAAGATATTCAAGATGCCTTAAAGGATCCAAAGTGGAAAGAAGCTGTTATGAAAGAAATGAAGGCATTGATTAGAAACAATACATGGGACGTTGTAGAGTTACCCAAAGACAAGAAAGTAGTGGGGTGCAAGTGGGTATTTACAGTCAAATACAAGTTAGATGGGACTATTGAAAAATACAAGGCGAGGTTGGTAGCTTAAAGATTTACACGAACTTATGGAATAGATTATGAAGAAATATTTGCTCTCGTGGCAAAGATAAATTCCATAAGGGTGTTACTTTCACTTTCTATTAACTTGGATTGGGAACTGTTTCAACTAAACATCAAGAATGCTTTTCTCAACGATGAGTTGGAAGAGGAAATTTACACACCAAGTTTTGAGGTAGGAGAAAAGGTTGGAAAAGTTTGTAAGCTGAAACATTCACTCTATGAGTTAAAACAGTCACTTAGAACTTGGTTTACGAGGTTTAGCTGTACTCTTACTAGGTTTGGGTACAAACAAGGAGAACCTGATCACATCTTGTTTACCAAACATGTAACTAGTGGAAAACAATCCATATTGGTTGTGTATGTGGATGTATTATAATCACTGATGATGACATTCAAGAAATTGCTTAATTTAAACAATAGTTGAGAGCTGAATTTGAGGTCAAAGACCTAGGCACCATGGGGTATTTTCTAGGAATGGAAGTGTCTAGAAGCAAACAAGGCTTTCTAATTTCCCAAAGGAAATATACTCTAGACCTCCTAAAGGAAACTAGAATGCTAAGGAGCAGTCCAAACGGGTACACCACTTGAAAGAAACTGGAAATAGAGGGCAACCGAAAATGATCCCCTAGTTGATAAAGATACCAAGGGCCGGTTGGGAGACTTATCTACTTTTAACTCACTTTCCCAAATATTGTTTTTGTTGGGAGCATCGTGAGCCAATTTATGCACTCACCCACTCAACAGCATCTAGATGCAGTATATCACATCTTGAGATACTTGAAGGGGACACCAGGAAAGGGGTTAATGTTTCAGAAAAACGAAGCCAAAGGAGCTGAAGGTTTTACTGACACAGACTGGGTACGTTTTATTATGGATAGTAGATCAACTTTTGGTTTCTGTACTAAATTGTGGGGAATTCTAGTCACTTGGAGGAGTAAGAAGCAACTAGTAGTGGCACGCAGTAGTGCAAAGGCAAAATTCAAGGCTATTACCAAAGGAATTTGCAAGTTAATTTGGTTGGAGAGGCTGATGGAAGATTTACAGGTGCCTTTAACCCTTCCAACAATGCTATATAGTAATAGCAAGTCAACTATTGGCATTGTCAATAACCCAATCTAGTATGATAAGATGAAGCATGTAAGAATTGATAGGAGTTTCATAAAAAGGGAAATCGAAGATGGAGGAATAAAGCTTATTTATCTTCCTACAGCTAGTCAAGAGGTAGATGTATTCACCAAGGTCATGCCAAGACCGGGATTCAAATCATTAATTGGCAAGCTGGAAATGAGGGACATCTATTCACCAGCCTGAGGGGGGAATGATGGAGAATTGTTGGAAGAGTCCCGAATTAGTGGGATTAATATCATAGTATTTTAGGAAGATATCTTCTATTATTATCTTACCTATTGTATTCTCTTATAGTTTAGGAATTATTTCCATTTTTACAGCATCCTAGATATCTTACAGCATCCTAGAGTAGGAAAGGAGTCATGTATATATATCTTAGAGAGTAATGAAATTTGTGTGAGTTATTCACCCCAAACCCTGTGTCCCTACACAACTCAACTCAATAAAATCTCTGTTTACAGTTTCCATTGAGCTTCAATGCTCCTCTATTTGGCTTTATCTAGTTCAAGAATATTTGTTCACTCCTATACCATCCTTTTTGGGTGTGCATCCTTAGCCTTGAGGCAAGCTGACTAAAGTCACTCCTTATTGTGTGTGGGATGATATTCTTAGATTAGTTGTGAGTATGATTACTCATGATGTAATTCGCTTGCTTCATATTTCCTTCCGAACCATCTAAATCTAAAGGGAAATCAAAGAGAAAGGATATAATGGTTTTTTGAAGCTTTAGATTGAATGGTGTAATATAGAGTTGGCAAATGGGTCGAGTGGGCCTGCCTCCCAGCCTAGCCCGATACTATAGCAAAAGGGTCGGGCTGGCCCGCCCCAAACAAGAAGGGTTGTGCCGGGCCAGTGCTTTGTGGCCGTGGCCCACCAAAAAGGCACGGCCCTCCACACTGGCCTGACCTGGACAACTGGGCCCACAGCCCGGCCTTGCCCGTTTGCCCCATTTACGAAAATCATATATAAAAAAATTAAAAATTACACATAAAATGAAAAAAATAAAATAAATTATAAATCATAACTCAGATCCATTTTAACTTTGTAAGTACATAAAATTAAGAAGATAATTGAATTCAGTCTAAATTCGACGATCGCTTATAAAAATTCAACACATAAAATTGTAAGCACAAAAAAATTCGACAATCGCTTGTAATTATTTATAAACATATTTTAAAAAACATTTGTTGCATTTGAGAAAAAATATTTAAAAAAACATGTTAAAAAATTAAAAATTAATGGCCCCCGACCCGACCCAGCCCAGCCCGCCTCCTTCGCGGGCCAAATTTGGCTCAGCCCACGAAATGGGTGGGCCAAGCGGGAGGCAAGTCGGCCTGGTGTAATAGGATATTGATCAATTTGGCATAGAAGAGGATTCTCTCTGAAACAGATTGCTCATAGACCTAAATGTGACACCATATTGCCAGAGGATGGTTTATTAAGAAGATGATTACAATTGCCAGAAGCTACAATCAAGCTATGAAGGATTTTGAATTTCCTTTTCAAAATATGTATGAATTTTCCTTTTTGTAGTCTGATTGTTGCAGTATTTGGTTATTCTTATTGGCACATCGTTGTTTTATTTCCATTCATGGAGGCTTCTAGAAGTTTCAATTAACCTTTTCTTGTTTCTGACAATTCCTCTTTTTGCATGGATCCACATCTCCAGAACCAGTTCTTTATCTCAGGTCTTTCAGGAGATGACACTATACATAACCGTGTATTAGAAGCGTTGTATAAGCGTATTTTGAAAGCATATGATGAGAAGAAATGTTTCAGGGTTATTATTGTCATACCACTTCTACCTGGCTTCCAGGTGATAAAACTTGCTTGTCTGCCCTCAATTTCAAAATTTGAAAAGTTCTTATTGTAATGTTAAATTAAACAGGGGGGTGTGGATGATGGTAGTGCAGCGTCTGTCAGGAGTATTATGCATTGGCAATATCGAACCATATGCAGAGGAAATAATTCTATACTGCATAATCTTTATAATCTTATTGGTCCCAAGATGCATGACTACATAACTTTCTATGGCCTTAGAGCTTATGGCAGACTTTATGATGGGGGTCCTGTGGCTTCCAGTCAGGTATGTCTGCAATTATGCACTTACTCTATCAGTGACAGATCCTCCTTTATCCTTCATCAATAAGAAAAGCTGTAAATCATCCTTTACCATTCTTTCTTGCTGTGTTAATTGGACTCTACAAAATTGGTGAAGTACCCGTATTGGACACTTGACACTTTGGGGAGGATATCGGACATATACAACATAGTTGTTTGGATAATGGCTCAATAAATATGTTAAACTAGAATTTTCTATTAAATAATGTCTAAAACGCTTATCCTGTGTGTAATATCAAATACTAGTTGTAAACACAATTAATATTAACTAAATTAGAAGAAATGTTTACTCTGCCAGAAGATTAAAAAAATGGAAGAAGTTTTCATAATTTTGATTCTGGTTGTATCCTGCATGGCAAAAATATAGTTTTTGTATATTCTTGAAATGTCAGTGTATTTTATTCAAAGATAATAAAGAAAATGCAAGATTACGCTGTTAATTTAAATCATGTGTCCTATAGCTGAAAAGTCAACATATCGATTACCGTACAAAAGATTGTTGCATCAATTCATGAGTTAAAATGCATTGCAATGCACCATTACATCTCATAAAGTGTTAAAGAGTTTATGTCCTTGTAGGTGTCCAATATGGACACAACATGGAGGTGGCATCTTCTGGAAGTGTCTCTGACTCTTGGACTGCCGTATTGAGCTCTGAGACACTAGTATAACATTAAAAAGCATTATTTTATATCACTCAAATGTAATCCCATTTTGAATTGCTGTTTTCCTGCAGGTGTATGTGCATAGCAAAATCATGATAATCGATGACCGCACATGCTTGATAGGATCAGCAAATATAAATGACAGAAGTTTGCTTGGATCAAGAGATTCTGAGGTACCTTTAACTTTGGATCCTCAATTGTAATAATCTAGATATTAAGATAAATCTGTCACTATGCATAGTTTACAGAAATGTTTGTGCATTTGCATCATGAATTTGATTTTTAAGACCTGTAAGGGTTTTGTTCTCTTGAGGTATGATTAGGAGTTCTTGGAATGAGAAATTATGGTTTATACATACATATATATATATGCACATGTATAAGTCTGGAATTTCGTCCAGCAAGTTTGAGGTTTGATGAAGATCTTTCTGATGCGGTAACAGTAGAAAATTTGCAGAAAATTGAAGAGAAGGAGAATAAATTAAGAAGAAGATATCAGATTTACCGAAATTATCAAAGGCATTAATTTTTGAATACATCATATGCCTATTTATATAGGCTAGAAGCCTATCCTAACTAAAGTATAAGTAACCTAACTATAATTATCTTGACAAAATAAATAAAAGATAAAAAATACATCGTATACTTATTTATATAGGCTGGAATCCCATCCTAACTAAAATATAATTAACCTAACTACATTTATATCAATAAAATAAATAAAAGACAAAATCTAAATAAAATAAGATTAATCACAATACTAAAATCCTATCAATGACTAAAAGATAATTATCCAAATAAAAGTTAAAAATCTTAAATCTGTGTCTAAATTCCAAAATTCAAATAAAACCTAAATCCTATCATCAAACATTAAAAATTTAATAATCCCAATTTCATTGAAGGCAGGATAAAGAATTCCTGTTTTTGAATTTGTAATTCTCAGGGAATTGCGCTTAGTTCTAGTGTAGTGGCTGGAAGTCCAAAATTTTGCATCCAAGGATTGTCTTTGTCAAGTAGTTTCAAATCTTTTCTGTTATTTCTATTTAAAGAAACTGTGAATTGAGCTATTGGTTCTCTTTAGCAAATGATTTGGGAGTCGATCAGAATCCGGTCTACAGAATGTTAGATTAGATACTTAGGTGTAGCCTTTATATCTGAAATACATATATATACATACTGCTTGCCATTATAAGAGAGAATAACATTCAGATTAGGACCTTTCAATCACACATTCTCAGTTACGCCGACTTCCAGGCAGTTCAGATATTTTAGATGTTTTTCTCAATTTTCTTTTTAATCCTGAAAATTTTGTTTTATTTGCTGGCTTTCTGAAAGTTTTCCTCAATTTATCATATTACCTACAATTCTGAGTTTTTCTCGACAAGCTACACATAGATTATAACATGCTCACGCTTTAGAAAGTCTCTCTGAGATGTTAACAAAAATTGTGGATTCAGATTGGAGTACTTATTGAAGACAAAGAATTTGTTGATTCTTCTATGGGAGGGAAGCCATGGAGGGCTGGAAAATTTGCTGTGTCTCTTCGTCGTTCCCTGTGGTCTGAACACCTTGGTCTAAATGCTGGAGAGGTTTGTACATGTTGCAATTCCTAAACAGCTGCTTTTTTTCTCTCATTTTAGTGGCTAGACATCAAAGATGTTATTGAACAATACCTATATCTGAAAGAAATTGACTGAAAACAGAGAACTAATGAATCCTTGGGATAAGTTACCCAACTGAAAGTATATTTTGGTTTTTTTCAGATTAGTCAAATAAGTGACCCAGTGGTTGATTCAACTTACAAAAATATATGGGTGACAACTGCAAAGGTAAGGATGATAAACCATTGTCAATAGTTTATAAATTTGCATAAATTACCATTCACGTTATTTTTCTTGGCTTAGCTAGATTTTGAGGAATTCAGGTTTCTTGATATTTATATGAAGAAAAGAAATGTCCTTTTTTTTCTTTCTTATTCTCTTTATGGGAGTTTGAAGGTATTTCACTGTACAACAAGGAAAATATGTGGTTTTATAGCATGAGTTTCTTTGAGAGAAAACAGAAAATGAAAACCATGGGCTTTGTAAAGAAGATCATCGCTGTTATCTTCAGATATTCTGCAACTAACTTTGCGTGGTCTAATGACAGACAAATACCATGATCTACCAAGACGTTTTTTCTTGCATTCCAAACGATCTAATACATTCCAGGTATCATGCTGTTGCCAACATCCCCACGTATGCCCCTTTTTTCACCCATTTCTGACAGTCATCCTATGATATATGCAGAATTGCGCTGAGACAATGCATGGTCTACTGGAAGGAAAAACTAGGCCACACTACCATTGACTTGGGAACAGCCCCGGAAAAGCTAGAATCTTACCAGGATGGTAACTTGAAGGGTACTGACCCCATGGAGAGATTACAGACTATAAAGGGGCATCTAGTTTCTTTTCCTTTGGATTTCATGTGCAAAGAAGATTTAAGACCCGTGTTCAACGAAAGCGAGTATTATGCTTCTCAAGTTTTTCATTAGGTATGAACCATACAGACACAGAAGGTCTCAAGATGAATGAAGGCCGATGCTTGTTACACTGTCCAAATTTGCAGAATCGACAAGAGAGTGAAAGAAGTCTATAAGCCTTGAAGAAATGGTAAATATCCTCGATCTGTCATCATTGTTTTATATAGAATTCATAGCAAATATTCTCAAAACTGAAAAGATACCGAAAAACAAAAACAATTTAGGTTAGCCCGGCTGCCAGCCAATGAGCTTGAAGATGGGCTTCAAGTGCTGTATTCTTTTGTCATTTACATAAAAACAAGAAAATGGACTTGAGACCCCTTACATTGAGAGAGAGAGAGAGAGAGAGAGAGAGCCAAGCCCCATTTTCGGCAGCAGTTTTGGATATTTATCAGCAAAACTACTGCCCCTCTTTGCACTTAATTTATTTGTTGGTATACTTGCTCACGTAATTTGACTGATTAATTGTTGTATAAACTTCATGAATCCTGTCATTGATATAGTAATTCTTGGAAGGTAACCTTCATTGGGTATCTTACTCAAGTCATTTTCATAACTGGGTAGTGGTGATAATTGAGCATTGTACTGTTTATTTAATGGAATTTATGCCTCTTTGTTGTGGTCTACATAGACTACATTGTCATGAACTACTTTTAGTCTGTCTTCACTTTGTTGTGGCATGCATCATAGGAAAAGGGCAACAATTACATTATTTTGTTTTTCTTGGCATCAATTGGACATGTTGATAGAGAACACTGTCATTCGGTACCACAATGTTACAACTTTTGATACGAAAGAGAAATGGCCATCATTAGTTTTCGTTTAATTTAAAATTTCTCTGTTCTGGCCATTTATTTTCTAATTTCACTTTATTTTATAAATTTGAGATAAACATTATTTAAGTTGTCGACCTTAACACACTTTTTTCTAAGAAAACTTTCTGCACTGACAATTAAATAATTATCCTCATTTTACCACTATAGAATTAAACAATTTGCAATAGTTTAATTAATTGTATGGGTTGTATTATGAAAATGAAAGCCAATGCATGACAAAATAAAAAGATACCACTTTCCTTCCTTTCTTAAATTTGAATTTAATGATAAAAAGTCGAGTTTAACTTCTCCAATAGATCAAGTAATTCTCTCAAGACTTATAACGAATAAGAGCATTCTTTATAACTATAGCTGATTTTTTAACTTAAATGAAAAAGAAGAATTAAAATTAAGTAGTCAGAGTCAACCTAAAATTTATTAAATCAAAACATCATCATGACCTTTAGAAATAAATTTTGGTCGGTAAAATTAAGACTTTGAAGATGTTTGTTGATTAGTCAAACTTGTATTGGAAAAATATTAAAACTGAAGGTGGTGGCTACGAGGTTCCTTCTATGGCAAGGTTGATGTATTTTGCAAAATGAAAGGCAAGAGTAAATTTGAAACAAATATAAAGGCACTTTGTGTATTTATCTAAAATGGTGTATTTGTCTAAAACGTAAAAAGGCAAAAGATGCTTCGGCCTTTGTCTAAAACGTAAAAAGTCCATTGGGTTTGGATTTCAACCAACCATGGCTGGAGTTGCAAGTCTGGAGTCTTGTGTAATTTTTTATTTTTATTTTTACTTTTTTTATTTTCACATAATTAAAAAATAATTATAAACTCAATATATATTTATAAAATTATATATAAGGGGTAAATTTCACATTCTGCCTTTGTTTGATAAAAATGTATCAACCATTCATATATTTTCAAAAGTGACACATACATAGTTGTTAAAAGGACAAAAAGATTGTTTACCCCTACCTATGTTATTCTTCCTCCCTCCTTATCCATTAAAAAAAATGGTGTTCATCAACTCAAATTGTTTGATTTGGGTTCCATTTCAAAACAATTTGGGTTAGAAATTAATGAACCTAAATCATTCAATTTGGGTTCCTTTGTCAATAAATCAAAATGATGTACACTTCTATATCAGTTTTAATCAATTTTGAATTCAAGAATGATTTGGGTTTTTTCACTCCTCTTTGTCGATTTTCATTTTTTCATCTATTTTTAATGCAAATTGTTTTATCCAAGGTTGATTACATGAACGAACCATTCGATCTACATAAGTGAATCGAATTTAAGAACACTATGGTTTAATTTCAAGAATCACTCACCTCGATCCTTGAAATTGAACCATATAATCAAATTTGATTCCTTCAAAGATGAAAAGAGAATGACAGAGAAATAGGGATAAAAAAAAATAGTGAAAGAAAAACTAAAGTAAAAGTATCACTATTACCTTCTTTTTCTTTATTCTAATTTTAATTAGCATTGTTGATCCCCTATTCACTAGCCATTGTTGGGCCTCAAAGAAAGAAAGACATAAAAGAATGTGTTAGGATTGCGAGTTTCAACCCTTGAAGTTCAAGATCCAGCGGACTCAGACAATAGCCCGAGTCTTAGAACAGTGAGCAGTAATCTGTCGCATGCCAACAGCACCATCTAGCCAACTAGGCCATCTGAGGCCTTAGTTCACATGTCAGACACGGAGATAGTTAGGCGTTAATCAATCTTTCTCGAGAATTAGAGCATCCATTAGTATGTCCATTGACAACCTCAAGTCCTCATTGAATTCGATTCTATTGGTGAGATAATAAATGGGAAAAAAAAATTAAGGAGTGAAGTGGGCAAAGGAAAGAAAAAGAGATATAAATACGAGAGTATTTTAAATATTTAAAAAAAATAACTTTATTTTTTAGATGACAATGAGGAACTAATACTAGATAATTATAGTTATAAGAAATCGATATCCTTTTCAACAAAGGTGTAGTCGATACATTTTTATCAAACTTTAGGAATAATATGTGAAATTCACCCTATATAAAGATTAAAATATATATAATTTCATAATTAAAATTTTGAGTTTTTAAGATTAAAATAAGAAAGAGTTGAAATAAAATAGCCATTTAAACTCATTTATGATACAGAAAAGGCTATTGCCAATTTGGAATTAAAGGTAAAATTATTGAAATTTGCTCCATATTATATAAAAAATATTATACTTATAAATAAATTTGACAAACGACTGTCACAATTTAAATGCACACAACTTTATATTACTCAAATATATAATAATTTTATTTAAAATTAATAATAATAATAAGTTAATAATTTATATAAAATTATTATAAATTCATATGCACAGATGAATTTAGTAAGAATTATATGTGAATCTTACATCGTGCGTATAGCATTTCCCCCCTTTCTTTTATGGCATTTGCCTGATTGTCAGTCTAAGCGAAGGAAAGCGTACAAACAGCAGAGGGGGAAGAGAGAGAGAGAGAGAAACAGAAGGCCTACTGTACCGGAGCGGTCTCTCTGGAACTGCACTCAAGCTCCCTTCGTAATCTCTCTCTCTCTCTCTCTCTCTCTCTCTCTCTCCCTCCCTCTCCCTCTCTCTCTCTCTCTCTCTCTCTCTCTCTCTCTCTCTCTCTCTCTCTCTCCCTCCCCCCATATATAGTATGTATATGTATATGCAGATGAATCTTTATTGAATTCATTTGGAAAATTGGAAATAAATTCTTGATACGAATTACGCGAAGGAAAACGCAACTCTCATCGAGACTAGGGTATCTCCCAGCATAGATTTGCCTGCTAGAGATTGAACATTTGAACTTCAAACCCGTACAGAAACTTGTCAATTTTTTCACCCAGTGTGAATTATTCCCGCTTCTATGTTTTTGGCACTTTCTCTTGGTGGGCATTTTGTGCGATGTTATTTTTTTTTCCGGGCCCTAATTTTGTTGCCTTTGTTCTTTTGCCGAAGGTTTCTTGGATCGCCGTATTTGTGGCCTACTGGCGGTTGAATGGCATCATCTGCAATAAACGCAGGTGCCTTGGTGACTTTACAAGAGCTAAACCCTACTTCTCCGTACTTCAAGCAAGGGGCCTCACTTCGAGTTACTGGAAAGTGAGTAAACGCGTTGTTATTTGCCAATTGACTTAAGGCATTGCTCCATTCTAAAATGTGTTTGATTATCTTCTCACAAATAAAAATGCTGGGAGCTTTCTTTAATCACAGATAAAAGCTAGGTTGGCATTCCTAATTTCCTAACCTAAGGTTCTGTTTATATCAGTGATCCGAAAAGCCAAGAAATACACTATGTGGTTGTTGTTACTTGATTGATTAAGGGGAAACATGAGCATTTTTGCAAGTCCAGAGAAAATGACCTACGATGCAAAAAGTGATCTTTTGCTAGGTTGAATGTAACCATTGATTATAGCATGAAAAGTGAAGAAATTAATATTTATTTTTTTTCATTATATGATAGAAACTTATTTTTCATGTTTCTCATGCCATGTTAGTATATATGTGTAGCATTAATATGTGTCTCCATGTATCTCTATTCGCGATCTAGCCTGAGAAACCCTTAATTTTTTTCTTTTGGTTTGTAGGATAAAGATAATGGATTCTGATCCCCATGTAAAATTATGTCTTATTCTTTGTTAACTTCTTGGAGCTTTTCTATGCTAAAGGGTTGTGCAAAGTACTCCTGCTCTTCCTTTCTGAGCTATATGAGTTACACTGGACAAATTGCTGGGCCTTCAACAAAGGTGCACGGGTTATACCAAAAAGAAAAAGAAAAGAAAGCAACAACAACAACAATATATCAAACTGGGGATACCAACAAACAAAAGTAAGGCTAAAAATTATCACTGACAAAGTAAGGCTAAGGCGTGTTCCCCTGTGTTATGAAACAGTTGTAGGTCCACATGTTAATATAACAATGAGTGAGGTGGTTTTGGTATGGGCTCTGGAGGACACTGGGGTCTTGGCAAAGTCTCTGGGGTAGAACGTGGGTTCCTTGCCCTCTACCTATTTATAACTGACAATTCAATGGCTTGGAGACATCACCCTAATTTTTTGAAGAAGCAGAAGCTGAAACCTTAACTGTTAATTATTTTCCGAGAAGTGTTAATTAAATGCAATCTGTAAACTCTATTTATTTCCCCCTTTTGCTTTGGCAATTTTAAGTACTATTTACAAAGAAAAAGAAAAGGAAGATGAAGAAAATCATGCCTCCTTAAATGC
The DNA here is from genome assembly GCF_014633365.1 of Diospyros lotus. NCBI lineage: Eukaryota > Viridiplantae > Streptophyta > Magnoliopsida > Ericales > Ebenaceae > Diospyros > Diospyros lotus. The sequence continues at coordinate 29,088,149 of NC_068347.1, read as the reverse complement.
TATGCGGAATATAATATATTGATTTTGGATCTAGGCGGGTAGATTCCTCATGATTTCAATTTGATTGCCACTTGAAAACCTTTACCCATCTCATTTGCCCTTTAGGCTGCAAGAGTATTCTGTGGAGACTGCAATTGCTGTAATTATTGATGGAAATGCTACTCTCAAGATTGACACCCAACACTTAAACCTCAATCTTCGCAATGGGTCTACCTACCAGTTCATTGGGGAACTTCTCATTCAACCAGACAATGAGGTAAGAAGATGTTCAATTTGTACTATGTACATGCCTCACGAAGATGCACAGGCATGCTTTTATAACAGGTGTAAATACAATGCATGCTTGGAAGACGGACACACTTCATTATTGTGGCCCGACTTCAAAAAGTGGTCTTCCCTTGTCAATCATGGCCATGGAAAAGTTTGCTATATCTGGCATCATATTTTAGGCCAGAAAGGTGATCTATCAGAAAGGACCCAAGGCAAATACACTTGTCTGTGCATGAATCATCCTGAGTTTGAGCAGAAAGCACATCAACAAGAACCCTACTTTAGAGCATTAGATTGAATATTTACAAGCCTTATCGATACTTCTAACTGCAGTATCCAGCCCCATTTGTCATGAGTTGGAGATATCTTTATATGTTTATGCATTCCCAAGCTTGAGTGCTGAAAAATAGTACTTTTTTTCTTTCTGCATGATGCAGGCCATACTAAAGGCACGAGTTGGAAGGAATGTCGATGGTATGGATCTCAACCTCTACCACCAGTCTCTGAAGCTCTTGAGAGAGTTTATTTCTGATCAAACAAGTACTCTTACAGCATAGGGTTGTGCATGTTTGCTTTTGTATTTGGGACCAAAGGTAGATCTGAAAATTTAGGAAAAAGTCTTACTTCCAACTCAAAGAAAGATGTTATGGGGAAGTCACTGTATTTGTTTGAGGCAAGAGAATGGAATCAGAATTTGGTAATACCTGCTCTTTTTTTGCAGTTTCTCTATCAACAGTTAACATTCTATGTCCCCTACCTTGGTTTATGAGGTTGGAAATAATTCCAACTGAGATATAGATTGCTTCAATTGATTGCGCATTTCCTTTTTCAAATGTTTTTGTTTATGACTAGTGGCACATTTTACTATTTTAGAAATTTCTGATGTCAAGTTAGATCTGTGGAACTCCACCAATTATCTCTAGGTTTGGACATGGGTTTGATTTCCCATTCAGGCTGCAGCTGTTAGTTGTGTAATGCATGGTCCATTAGAGCTGATGAGAGGAGTTGGAAGGGTCTTTGTTCTTACCCCTGTACTGAACCAAACCAGTTTCCAAAACACCATTATCATTTATGTTATACTTGTTTACTCCTATCTTCTGGGATTCATAGGGTTTCTTTCTTTTGATCAATAAGTTATTTTGGTGTCCACAAGCTCTCCCCAACTGAATTGTAAATTATGTGGCCGCTTTAAATTTTCTTGGCTGCTGACCATTTGCCTGAAAATTTGAAATTTCCCAAATAATTTGGAGTGATGCTGATTCAACCTCACAGCAGGCAGGCCCCACCACCATAATCCATGCACAGCAAAGCTCGCAAAGGACTTACTATTATGTCAAAGTAATGGCTGATCTGCTAGTTGCAATGCTTGTCTAAGAAATAGAAAGCATGATAGCTCTTCCTGCTCAACTGGCTTTCCCCGCTACCCTTTTCGAGTCCACTTTTACTTGGTGTCTTCACTTTTTGGAATTCATTGGTAATTATATTTTTTTTATGTGTTTATTAATACATATAATAAGTATCAAGATAAGAGTTTTTTTTATCAAAATATCTCTATTACCAAATTCATTCAAAATTGTTTGTTAACATCAACAACAAATTTATGATTAAAATAATATTTTATGGTTAATATAAATTGTCAAAAAAATAAAAATAATATTTTATTTTTTAAATTCATGTTCAAAAATAATTTAAAAAGAATTGAAAAGTAGAAATAATTATTGTTGGAATTACAATAATTTCACCTAGATAATTAAAAATGGCCAAAACATATTTTCATAATAAATAATAAAATATAAAATTAAATAAAATAATTTAAAAATTGGTGAAAGGAATTGTATTAGTTAATAAAATATATATAGAGAGAGAAATTTATATTTTAAAAATCAATGAAAGGAATAATGTCATTTAAATTTTAAAAAATGTCAAAACATATAATATTTTAAAAATATATTAAATAATATTAATTATAAGATTTAAATAAACAAGTTCTTTTAATAAATTTAAATCTTTAAAATACATTAAATTGCATTAATTATCCTATAAGGGGCATATAGGTAATTAAATCTTATCTTGAAAAAATTAAATAAATTTATTTGAGAAGAGACGTTAGATAAATTTATCTTGAAATGGGAAAATAAGAAGTCACGTAAGGAGTCTTTTAAAAATGGCCAGATAATCTTAATAAACATGTTAAAAATATCAAATATTTGAAATACTTTTCACATCTAACTTTTTCTTTCTCTTATCTTGATTAATAAATACCCCTTAAGTAAGAAAGTCTATCGGAGTTTGAGTCTTTATGTCCTAATGTTTCGGACAAAAAATTGATAAATGATGCTCTTAGAGGTTTACTCCAAAGGGATCATTTGACCAGAATTTAAAATTTATTGTTTGGATGCGTAATTCTTAAAAGGAATTAGATTTAGACTCAAGAATTAGAAGAATTTGAGATTCTTATAAAAATGGGTGTTATTTGAAATGACAGAACTTGAAGTACAAGTATTTTTAATTATAAATTTTAAATGATTTTATCTAAAATTATTCTATCCCATTGCAAACTAATATAATTTTTATCACATTTTAAAAAAATTATATTTAAGAGATAATAGTCTTTAAGTTTTAGTAACCATCTTGAGATTATTGTTCTTATACGGTTTTTTACTGCTTGTGTTCTCTATTTCGGCAAAAGAAAAAAAATTATAGATGAAGAATTTATTTCACTGCGTAGGGTAATGAATCAAACTCATAATCTATTAGTGTGAATTCTAATTTATCGTGGCCTAACCACTTAATATGTGCCCTAAAAGTAGGGGTAGCAATTCGTGTTGGCGGGTCGTAATCGTATAGTATTGAGACGCACGTATAACACGTATCAAGCTAACCCGAACACGACCTGTTTATTAATCGTGTCAAATTCCTTAAACCCGAACACGACACATTTATTAAACGTGCAACACGACATGACCTGTTTAACTAAATGTGTCGTGTCGTGTCACCTATTAACCTATTTAACCCATTTAATTTAAACGGGATGTGCTGTGTCACCTGTTAAACGTGTTATTTAATTTTAAATATGTTATTTCGTGTATAATCATGTTAACGTGTTCAGATCAACCCACTGACCCTTTTAATTAAACATGACATTTCGTATATAGTCGTGTTAACGTGTTCGAGTTAACCTGTTAACACGTTTAATTAAACGTGTCATTTCGTGTCATAAACGGGTTGACTCGTTTATGACCCAAAGCCGATTAACCCCAACCCTAACCCGCTTAACTCCGTGTTGTGTTTTGTCATGTAATCAAGTCATGTCCAAAATTGCCAACCCTACCTAAAAGCATTTTAGTAACCATCTTGATACAAGTTTGAAGTTGCTCTTCTTGAAAAAAAGTTATTTTGCTTATTAAATCCTCTTATAAAAATGATATTCATTCCTATGAAAAAAAAAAAAAAAAGGGTAGTCCCCACGAGCACTAACTAGGGGAGAGCATTTGGTTATAACCGACCAAACCGTTAACATTTTTACCAACCGAATCGAACCGATCATAGCCTACTAACCGAGCCGAACCGAACCGATAAGATATGTTAACCGAAAAACCGAAACCGAAATAACCAGTATAACCGAACTACACTAAAACTTACAGAATGGGTAAGCATGATCGGAGGGAGGGAAATGCAGCTGGGGTGGTGTCGTCATCTGCATAGGAAAGAAGCGAAATGCTGGAGACAAAGATGAATGGCCAACCCTTGTCCGGTTCTGCCCTTCGCTCGGTCAGAGGCCCAAATGGCCCTTCATCTTCGACTATTAGATAGAGAGATAGAGACTTAAAGAGACTATCGTGAGGCGACGGGAGGGGATCGACAGAGAACTAAGAAGTCACACAGGTAGGAGGGAAGCGATGGACCAGTGGTGAGGCCGAAGGAAGGGGCGACAGACCGATTGGCGCGTCGGTGCGCGCACGCGAGAGAGAGAGAGAGGAGTTCGATGTCGTGATTCATGAGGTTGAGAGGTTTGGGGCGAGGGAGAAAGAAGTTGGGGGGCTGGGGAAACCAGAGACTTTCTGGAGAGTGTGTTAAGGGGTCACATGTGGGGCGTAAGGGAGAGAGAGAAATGTTTGTGTGTGTGTGACATGTGAGGTGGGTTGAAACCGTGGGCGGTAAACTGCTTGGGGGAGGGGGGTTTGTGAAACCGTGGGCAGTAGCAAAAAACAATGGGCGGTGGAAAGGAATTCAGTTATTTCGGTTAATCGAAATATCCGAAATTTTGTATAAATATAACCGAATCGATTTTTAGCCACTTAATTAATCGAACCGAACCGAACCGATCGATTCGGTCGGTTCGATTCGGTTTGGTCAATTCGGTTAAACCGAAAAATTGTACACCCCTAGCACTAACTAATATTTGGCTTACAAAAATTCATTTCTAATAATATGATATATATATATATATGTGTGTGTTATTAGGAATCAAGTTTGCACCTTAAACTATTGTGTCTTACTTGTTCAATTTATCTTATTCATTTCACTATTAATAATTCAACATATGCCAAAACAAATCAAATCAAGGAAGCAATCATAAATTAACAATGTTGATGTGACATTTTGTAGGATGGCACTTTCTTAAACTCAAAAAAATAAAGGTGCATGATAATGTAAACAATCAATACCAACGACTTCCTTTCTTCTTATATTAGACTTAATTCTCAGCCATAAAAATATTTTATTTAATACCAATGTTGTAATGTCCTGATTATTTTATTTTATACACCCCTAGTTTTTATATATCTAATATTCTATTTATTATTATAATCAAATTTGGTTATGTGAATCACGTAGCAGGTAATAGTTATGACAATTTTTTTTATTTTAAAAAAATAAATTTATACACAAATTTTAACTATCTAACATATTTAATTTATAAATTATTAAGTGTATCTATAGAATTAAGTTTATATAAAAATTTAAACAAATTGTAATCTAATTTATCCTAAATTCTAGATTTAAAATCAACTTAATAATCAAGCAAAATCTAATCAGTTCAACCCAATTAAATTCAACTTAATAATCATATAAAACATGTTTTAAGGTAAATTTTGGAAAAAAAAAAATTAACATAAGCAAATCACAAGAGTACAGAAGTATATTAATAAACAACAAAACTTTGATATTGATTTCTAAATTTTACCAAAACTCATTAATACATTTAGACATCCAAAATAAAGAGTTCCAAAGTCATACTAAGAAATTAAAGAATGTGATGTAACAATGTAATGAAATGGAAACATAATCCAATTATCAAATTGCCCCTCCATTTATCATTGTTTGGTGATGAACCAATGGGCAATATGTTTATGACTGGGAACTCTGCTGCTTGCTGGATATAAAGGAAGTAGAAACGTATGGATTCCAAGTCACCCTAGACCCTTGATCTTCAATCTTCATACAACAAGGTGCTTGTTTTTGCTGAACTTGATTTTGGGGTTTGTTGTTTGATTCTTTGCTTGTTTTCTGAGAAAAGAAAGGAACGGCAAGGCTGATGCTCTTCTCGTTTTCATGCTCCATTTGTTTGTTGAGAAAATTTAGAAAGAAAAAAAATGAGAATTTCGATGCTCAGTTTGTTCCGCTTCTGTTTTCTTAGCTACCAAACGATAGGTATTCTGGATACCCTTTTGGGAGCTGGATTATCTGGAAATTGGAGAGAGAACGATTAGCTTGATCAAATCTCTATAGATTCATGAATGCTTTGAGTTTAGCTTGTTTGGTACATAAGAAAATGAAAGAGAACCAACCAAAATAGTTATCATAATTTGTTGGTTTCTGTGGCTTTCGAGAAAACTGAAATAAATGCAGTTGTTTGGCTTAGATTATCTGAATTTGTAATATCACAGCAAAGATAAAGATTCAAATCTGGTTTTCAGTCTTCTTTGTTCTTTTCTCAGCAATCAAACAACAGAGGGCTACACTAAGCACAAACGAAAAAAGAAAGGAAAAAAAAAAAAAAAACAGCAGAGGACTAGGTTTTCTAATTCATGTTTGGTTCTTTGAGATGGAAAAGGAGTCACAAGACTCCAAACCCTAAAAACCTTATTGTTTCTGTTTATTTTCAATCTATACTTTGGAAAAAAAATGACAGTCTACAGCTTGATTTACTCTGGATTCCAAGTTTTAGGCATATTCAACTGAAAAGAAAATGAACAACAAATGAAATTTTATTTTCCTTTCCTTCCACAAACCCTGATTCCGAGCATAGAATCAAGGGATTCTTTTAGGCCTTGTGACTCACCATTTAATCACTGTGGTGCAGATGGTGCAATTTTCATCTCTTTTCAGCAGCTTGTCTAGAAATATTTTGATCAAGAATGGAAGGAATCCTCGGGCTGATGCTGGCCGAGAAGCTGCAGATGCATTGGCTAAAGAAGCAAGAAAAAATGATCTGATGTTGAGTTCTCCCGGCACTATTAACAGCAATGGATCCGATAATTTTGCCTGTGTCTTCTCCAAGGGAGGAAGGAAAGGAGTGAATCAGGATTGCTTTGTTGTGTGGGAGGTAAGTAAATCGTACTTAATCTGGATTACAATTGTTTTCGCTATAATTGGCTTTTTTCGATGAAATTTGGTCAAATGATAGGGATTTGGATGCCAAGAAGACATGGTCTTCTGTGGGATTTTTGATGGTCACGGTCCATGGGGTCACCAGGTTGCCAAAAGGGTTAGGAAGCTAATGCCATCTTCTTTGCTGTGCAATTGGCAAGAAACACTTGCTCTAAATTCACTCAACCCAGGCTCTGGCATGGAGCTGGATCGAAGCCTTCATCCTTTTGATATCTGGAAGCAGTCTTATTTGAAGACTTTTTCTGCGATCGATCAAGATCTTGAGCAGCACTCCGACATCTATTCTTTTCACAGTGGTACCACGGCATTGACAATAGTTAGACAGGTAATGATCAATCCCAAAACTTAGATACGATGAAGGGAAGAACAGTGATATATATTCATTGAAGTTCTATTGCACCATTAGGCCAATGTTTTTAGCCACTGTGTGGCATAGTTATAGCATTTATGATTTGCTCAAAAAAATTACAAGAACAAGAGGATTTTCTACAACTTATCATGCTTTCCTTTACATTTGTCAGGGGGATCTCATTGTGATGGCAAATATTGGTGATTCCCGGGCAGTTTTGGCAACCATTTCAGATGATGGAAACTTGAAACCAGTCCAGTTGACAGTTGATCTTAAACCCAATTTGCCTCGTTAGCTCTCTCTCTCTCTCTCTCTCTCTCTCTGTGTTTTAACTTGTGCTTTTAACTGTTTTTTCCGAGGATTGAACTGAGTGTATTCATGAATGCAGAAGAGAGTGAAAGGATAACACAGTCCAAAGGAAGAGTGTTCTCTTCAGATGATGAACCAGGTGTATATAGAATCTGGTTGCCAAATGGGGAGGCCTTGAGAGGTCCAGGACTAGCAGTTTCCAGAGCCTTTGGTGACTATTACTTCAAGGGCTTTGGCCTAATTTCTGAGCCTGAAATTACACAGAGGAACATCACCTGCAGAGACCAATTTGTCATTTTGGCAACTGATGGGGTAAGCAATTTTCATTTCTGATTCTAGCTCTTTGGATGATCATTGATTACAAAACTTTCCTGATAAAGTTATATTATATAGCTGAACCATTCCTAGATTTCTCAATTATGCTCATTTTAAAGGCCTAAGTCTTGGTAGCGACGTTAAAGTTGCTCCTTTATGACGGACACCTGATAGATTCAAGTTATGAAACAAGCAAAGATTGTACGCGAATACAACCCTCTCCTGTGACCCTCGCAAGCGAGGAGTTCAGAGCATCCCCTGGAGGGTATTAGAAAACTAAATGGGACCTTGGTTTATGCAGGTATGGGATGTTATCTCCAATGAAGAGGCAGTGAAGACAGTGGCTTCAGCACCAGACAGAGAAGGGTCAGCCAAGAGGCTAGTGGAGAGTGCAGTCTGTGGATGGAAACAGAAGAAACGAGGCATCGCAATGGATGACATCTCTGCCATTTGCATCTTCTTTCACAGTTCTGATCCCTCTCTGTATGTCAACCCCGGCAAGCTTCAACTAGCAGAGTGATTAAACTGGTAATTGAGATTGCCAATGAAGAAGTTTTTTAACAATAAGGGAAACCTCAAGTGACTGGGGACATTGTTTTTTATGTTAATTTGGTGAAATCAGCACACTAGTCATATAAATCCTTCCTAGAAACTACACGAGATAGAATTGACAGGTATCACTAGCTGGGCTATCATCTCCTTGGGTGATAATGTATCTTCACCATTTGGCTGTATATTCTTCCTTTATTCTCTTGTGTGCAAAATTGAATGGCAATTATCTGCATTTTCAAGTCACAAGTGAAAATGCACCAGGAAAGAATTGAAATAGGGATGGCAATGGAGAGGGTGGGCATGTATAGGGTTTTTTTTTTTTTTTTTTTTTTTTTTTATCTTGTTTCTATACTTGCATATTTATTTTTGTCTTTATTTTCATACTCGATACTTTCAAGCTATTTTATTTAACCCTTATTTTGTATCCACAAGATAACGAATATTCGATGAGTACACACCCATATACATGATATATTTTATTTTAGTAAATTCATATTTATAGTTTAAATTATCGAACTAATTTACTCATATTAATTAAGTTTGGATGATTAAAAAAAAAGAATTTTTAATATACAAATTATAATATTTTTGATGATTAATAAAAAGAGTATTTTCCTTGAAAATATTAATTTTAGTACCAAATTATTTTTGATTAATTTATAAAATATTTTTTATAACGTATGTATTACCAAAAATATTATTCTATTAAAAATATTTTTATAATTTTTAGATTAATTTATAAAATATTTTTTCACAATATATGTATTATCAAAATTAGAATTTTCTATTAAATTATTTTTCAAGTAAGTAAAAATTCATACAAATATTTTTTTCTCAAAATTTGAACCAAAAATCAAAATTTTCACTATTGCTACAATTTCGCTACAATGCCTTCCAATGGTCAAAATTTTTACCTTTTGCTACAATGAACTTGACCTTTGCTACAATACACATTATCGTTGTTGCAGTGAACTTGACCGTTGTTGCAGTGCCGCTACAATATTTTCTATAATACTTATAAATAGCTCCAAAGTCATTTTAGAGATCATTCATTACACATATTATACATCCAAAGCATTCAAAAGCTCTCAAACTCTCTCAAGTAAAAATTCAAGCAATCTGAGGCTCTCAAAGTGTCGTTGCACATACACCAAAGAGCCACAAGGCAAGTGAAGAAAAAGATATCGCAAAACCAAATCCGATCTTCTCCATTCGAACGAGGTTACTGATTTAATTATTTATTTGTATATTATTGCCTTCCATTTTTGTGCTTAATTGCTTATTCATTTGCGTGTGGACAAATATTATAACTATTAAAACTCTTGTTGAGAATTGTATTGGTTTTCTAGAACTATAAAAAATCTAGGTAAATCTAGTTTTCAATGTGAGGTATGGAAAAAACCTTGGTGTAGTGGTTTTCTAAAACTATTGAAAAATCTATATGTATCTAGTTTTCAATGTGAGATAGTGTAAAAACATTGGTGAGATTAGTGGAACCTCAAGGGTGGTTGAGACCTTCAGAGAGTGAATTAGGTGTATGTGGAGATATTGAACCATTATAGATTTTCTTGTGCTTCATTTATTTATTATTGCTATATTGTGACTTATAATTTATTAATCTCAAATATAAATTTATTTTAATCATCAAATATATATTCTTAAATAAAATCATTAATCAATAATATTTATTAAATGATAAAAAAAATTAATTACTCAATTCTTAAGTAACCATACTTAAGAGACCAACATAAATAACTTAAAAACAATTTGATAATAAAAAAAATTAGTATTAATACAAACAAAAAGTTAAAAGCAATAGATGCAATATTTTAGATACCTTAAGAGTTTTAATTTACTTCCAAAAGTTGACATTGCAATTTTTTTGGGTTGATAGATCTACAATCATGTTTTTGAATTGAATCATTTGTGTTGCAAATAAAAGTTATACTTCTACTATCTAATTTGATAAGTGTCGAAATATCGACTTACTTGATTTTTAGAAGCACATGACTTGCTACTGTCCATACTGTTAGAAGGGATGCAATCGAGTTGAGCCGAGTTTTGTTGAGCGCAAATTTGGCACAAAAATATTGAGCTTGAGCTTGACTTACACGTAACTCATTTAGCTTCTAACGAGCCGAGCTTGGGGTTGTGACAAGATTTTGGAAATAACGAGAGAAGGCAAACCTTGGAAACATTGTACTTTCACTTTGAATTTGTGGGTGAACTGAAATTGTTTTTAAAAAGAGAGAGATGGGTTTCATTTAAAAAAATAAGTTTTTTTTTTTTTCCTTTCATTGAACATTTGAATCTAAACCACATTTGTTATCACCGTTTTGTTTACTTTTGTATACGAGTAATTTTTTCTCCTTTTGCCAAATCACAATGTGAGAAGTACATTTTCAAATTTGATCAACTTCTTATTAGCTAAATTGAAAGGCTTTAGGATGTCTCCAACAAGTTGCCATTTCCCTCGACAAACCAAATATTTATGGAAGCATTCTAATTTTTCAACTCCAACGCTGCTCGTCATCGTCAAATTCTCTCATTAAATTGACAGGATATGTCGTCATCTCATCACAATTCTCACCATCTCTCCCCACAATAGTCATAGCCTTAGCTGTCGCCATAGCCAATTGCAGCCGATTCATCGTCAGACTTTGGAGACAAAAAGTCTAGGTGGTCGGACACGACAATTAAAAGAGGCTAAAGGCCAAAAAGACAAAGAGTCAATAGCAGAAGGTGAACAAACGTGACGACAAAAAGTGAATGGTCGTTGTGGCATCTTTGACAGTGATTGATAAAGTTTGTATATTTAATTATTGATTTTGTGTATTTGATTAATAAATTAATTTTTAAAATATATTAAATTTTAATACAGTAATATTTATTATTAAATTATAAATATAATATTAAATTTTAATAGTAGTAAAAATTATAGATAAGATAAAAAAAATATAATTGAAGTTTATTAATAAATAAATAAAATAGAAAATTAACTAAAGAGTATAATAGAGAATATTGGAGTAAACATAATTTTTTAGTAAAAAAATAAATTATTTATAATATAATAAAGTGTAAAACATAGAAAGCCTGATTGAAAATACCCTACCGATAATTTTTGCACACAAGACTCCAATTTTTTTCAAGCCTGGAATCGCCAATCTTGAAGCAAAGGTAGTCTTTGTATAGATGTTTAGTATAAGAATCATGCTAGATGTACATCACTTTTGTACATCTTAGGCTACACAAAGAGGTATTATGACCAAAATACCCCTCATTTCATGCGTCTCACGTGTCTCTATACGCCTCATGAAGGAATTTTTTGTCATTGGTACACCTTTATGTAGTTCAAGATATACACAAAGATATACCAATAGTATTTTTTTTAGTATAACTTTTTAAGTAAGGATGAGTGTTTGTCTCCCAAGAAAATGAAAAAAACTTGATAGGAAAATTGTTTATTTATTATATTTACGACTTTTATCTCTCATGTCAAGTCTCAACTCAACCAACCTAAAGAGATAAATTGAACTAGTTCAGCCATTTTCTTTTCACGAGTGACAATTAGGTTAGTGGATTCTAATTTCAATTACTTCAACTTCTTCCCCTCTACAAATCCAACCCCCCAACACTGATGAAATACTAATGATGCAACATTGAAAATTAGAGTTCAAAAATGAAAAATATATTTTTTTACAATTAAATATGTCCTTATTGTTTATATTTTTTTATTTTTTTATGTAATTAAAAAATAATTCTAAATTAAACATATATTTTTATATTATATTAATATTATGTGTCTTAGTTTATGCTTATAGTTTTACAAAATATATTTATATTTATACTCACAAAATATTTTTTACATTTATATAAAATGTATTTCAAATTGAATATACATTTTGTTATAATATATATATTTGCAGAAATTTAATTAAGATTTCAACTTTTATAAATAAAAAAATATATTTTTCCTATTAATAAAAATATAAATAAAATTGTTAGTTAAAAAAATCATTTAAAGTGTTAGAATCTATTACCTGGGTTTCCATCACGTGAATTGACCAAATTACCCTTAGAAAAGGATCGAAATATCACTCTCGGGGTGTATTTCTCTCTTCCGCTGGAGCTACCAAGCAGTTGGGCTGGGATGATTACTTCTCCCAGCGCCACGCTCTCTTCTTCGCTGTTTGGCGTTTCTAGAGGGGATCGCTCGCGTCAATTCCGTCTCTCTTCTGTAGCCTCCCGACTCTCGCCTTCCAAGCCACAACATCTCTCCAATAGCCGCCGGCAATTTCTCCGGCGATCCTCACCGGTCCTCATGCCATCCGGCTCCCTCCTTCGCCCACCGTTTCAACTCAACGACGAGTCCGATTTCGAACAGATCGTCTCCTCCGATGGCCTCCTCTCCATCTGCGGCTTCGGTTCTCTCCTCTCCGGTACGTAATGTTGGGTATCCGCCACATGTGTGGTGGAAGCATCCAGCACCAGTTAAGAAAGAGGGCAAGAAAAATCAGAGAGGGTGAAGAAATTTTTTTTTTTGAATAGAAAAAACAAAGGTTCAAAATTCAAAAGGTGTGTCTGTACAAAAATTCAAAGGCGGCAGTGGCTTAAACCTGCGTGTGTTGAAGTAACAATTGGAGAATGGACTGGGGAGCAGTAACGGGAAGGAAACTGCACAGATATACATATGAAATTGTTAGATGTGCAGAGGAAGTGACAGAATGAAAAGCCAAGAGCATTAGTGGGCAGAAAATTTTGGGCAGTCTGCGCAGTTGTCATTTAAGCCTTGATATCTCTGCATCTCATGAATTGATCGTCATGAATCTTGGACAGCAACTTTGCAACTCATTGTTCTTCAAATCCAACGGTTAAGATCAAGATCCAACTGTCCATCTTGGAGGAATCATATCCAGTGGCGTTTTTCTAGTAAGATCTTGTTTTTGAATAGTATTCCTAGAATTTTTATTCTTCAAGAGAGTTGTGATTGGGTTGATTGTTTTATTGCTTTTTGGAATTTAAGTGTGCCAAGAATTATTAAGTTCTTGAAGATTTTGTGTGCCTCTAGTGTTATCTAGAGAAGATTAATTATATGTTTTGGGTAGACTCCCTTAACATGTTTTTACTCTTCACATTAAGGGAATTTTTTATGTAAAAATTTTGGTGTCCTTGTGATTAAGTGATTAGTGCACTTATTTTAGATTACTTCATAGTTGCTTGATTTAACTCCTACTATATTCGCACAAAAAGATAGAATTATTTTATTCCGTTGTGATTATTTGATTTGACTTGTTTTTTCTCCCAACAAGTGGTATTAGAGTAAGGTTGCTTAGATTGATTGTCTTATGACTTGAATAATGGATGTTAATACAAACAAAATGATTAAGCTGAATGGCTCTAATTATGCCATATGAAAAGGAAAAATGGAAGATCTTCTTTATGTGAAAGATTACCATACTCCTATATTTAGATATGAGAAACTTGCGGATAAAACTGATGAAGATTAGACTTTGTTTCATAGGCAGGTGTGTGGGTATATAAGACAATGGGTTGATGATAATGTGTTAAACTATATTTGTGGGGAGACACATGCACAGTATTATTAATTAGTTGACTACATCTCGTAGATGATCTGTTAAAGCATTTAGAAAGGAGTTCCATCCCAATACCGCAAAGCCATCATTTGTTTTATCAAGAAAAGCTTGTCATCTAAATGCTTTGACAAATCATCTACAAGATGTAGCCAACTGATTAATAATACCATGCATGTGTCTCCCCACAAATATGGTTTAACACATTATCATCATCCCATTGTCTTATACACCCACACATCTGCCTATGAAACAAAGTCCAATCTTCATCAGTTTTATTTACAGGTTTCTCAGATCCAAGTACAGGAGTATGGTAATCTTTCACATAAAGAAGATCTTCAATTTTTCCTTTCCATATGGCATAATTAGAACCATTCAGATTAATCATTTTGCTTGTATTAATATCCATTATCCAAGTCACAATCCAAGCAACCTTGCTCTGATATCACTTATTGGGAGAAAAAACACGGTAAATTAAATAATCATAGTGGAATAAAATAATTATCCCTTCTTGTGTGAACCTAATAGGAGTTAAATCAAGTAGATATTGAGTAATCTAAAATAAGTGCAGCAATCACATAATCACAAGGACCCCAAAATTTTTATGTGAAAAACCCTCTCAATGCAAGAAGTAAAAATCACGGGACCGGAGTCTATCCAAAACTTTCACTATCAAACAAATAATAGGTACAATTGATCTTCTCTAGATAACATTAGAAGCACACCAAATCCTTAAGAACTTAATAATTCTTGACATACTAAAATTCCCAAGAGCAACAAAACAATCAACCCAATCACAACTCTCTCAAGAATAAAAATTCTTGGAATACTATTCAAAAACAGCAAGGAAAGATCTCACCAGAAAAATGCCACTGTTTGGATACGATTCCTCCCAGATGGACCATTGGATCTTGATCTTAACCGTTGGATTTGAAGAACAATGAGTTGCGAATTTGCTGTCCAAAAATCGTGACGATTGGGCCACGGATTGCAGAGATATCAAGGGTTAAGTGATGACTGTGCAGGCTACCCAGATTGTTCTGCCCACAGTTGCTCTTCATTTTTCTCTTTGTCGCTTCCTCTGTGCATCCAGCAATTCCATATGTATATGTGTGCAGCTTCCTTCCAATTGCTGCTCCCCAGTCCATTCTCCAATTGCTGCTTCAACAACTGCGGCTTCAACAGGCTGCCGCCTTTGAATTTTTGCACAGGCACACACCTTTTGAATTTTGCACGTTTGCTTTTTCTACTCCAAACAAAATTCTTCACTCTCTCTGATTTTTCTTGCTCTCTTTCTTGACCTGGGTGCTAGATGCTTCCACCACACATGTGGTGGATACCCAACACGTACAATCAACGTCTTCATCGCAGTTCTTTATTAAGCACAAGCACTAAGAGTACATTTTCAACGAAATCCAAATGAATTTTAATTTATTTCCAAAATCGTCAACGTTATGGTGGTGTTTTTTCTTCTCTTGATTTACAATCGTGTTTTTGAAGTGAACCGTTTGTGTTTCAATCAGAAATTTTACTTCTGATTTTCTGGTTTGATTTATAAGTACACAGTTACTTGAATTTTGGAAGCTCACTTTGTTCTCTTACTTATGAATTTGTGTTTGAAGTAAAATTTTATTTAAGAACGCAAAGTGCTTGGTTTAAAAAATAAGTTAAGATTTGTTTGATTGGAGAAAAGAAGAATCCAGTTACAATTGGAACTCAGCTTTCCTTGTTATCAGCGTTTTGTTTACTTTTGTAGAAGAGTATTTTTGTCTTTTCCCTTTTGCTAGAGCGCAGTGCGAGAAGTACATTTCCGGATTTGATCAACTTCAGACTTGCTAAACTGAACGGCTTTAGGCGCATTTTTGCTCATGCTGCTCCAATTTTCTTTGAGCGTGGCATCGCCAATCCTGATACAAAGGTGCGTGATTTTTGTATGCATGTTTAGCATAGCTATTAACTAAGGATGATTGTTTGCCTTCTGAGAAAGGAAAATGAAATTATTTATGAATAGGCTTTTTTTCTTTCGACAAATAATCAACAAAAAAGTGAATACCTTGAGAAATATTTATCTATTATTGTCTAACCTAGCCGGGAAAAATAATTTGGTGAAATCTAATTTCTATCCCTTTATTTTCTTTTTCTAACATAGTATTGATGTGCTAATGATGTATAACTCTATACTTCTGCAGGAAATTTCCAGCTTAAGTGTTGAGCCTTGTGATGGTGAACCCCTTGTTGTTACTGTCTTTGAAATTCAAAAATCAGGGGTATAAATTCCTTTTACTTTATTTCTCTTATTTGTTTGAAGTTCTGAACCATCATGACATGTCAACTAAGAGATCTCCTTCCTTATTTTGCCAGATACCTTCTTTTATTGAGAGGGAGCATGAGTTTCGGTTTTTAGCCGTAAACCCCATCACTGCTGTGTTGCTTAATGAGTTTCCCTTTCTTTATGGTGATGGTTAAGTTACAGTCTGTAAATTCAAATATTTTATGCAGGTCTTACCTGAAACACTGGATGGAAAGCTGTATATTAGCCCTGCAGTATGTAAAACTGGACTCTATACTCAGCAGTTTATAATTGATTTTTTCTTGAAAGTCCTGCTTTCATTTATAATTTGATATGAAGTAGGTTAGATCATTATTTGTTTGCTTGTCGATGTAGGTGCTTTGCACACGGTTTAGCGATGAGGAATACTTTCAAATCAGATGCAAAGGTACTCAAATTTGCAGTCCCTGGTATTTGATTGTGAGTATGTTGTAAGCGTAATGATGGCCAGTTGACTAGCATTGGGTAGCATTCTGTTTTACTTTCTAGCATCATATTATTTTGGCTTGGTTTGATATCCTAAAATGTAGATCCAGCCTTCTTCTTGTGTTTGTGAGGCGGATTGAGTATACAGAATACTTGACATAAGGGTAATTATTCAGAAATGAACCAAGGACTGTACAAACCAGAAAATACTTGCACAGATGTTATTTTAACCACAAATAAATATGAGATGTGCTTGTGCAACAGACAGTAGTAGTACAAATATACAATTATGTTTCTCTAATAATCTTTTCCTTTGGATTTCCTAAAGGGATTGCATCACATAGCTCTCATAATTGTCTTTTTTATGTTTAACAGATTTTGTTTCTGCCCCTTGATGAGATAGTAGATATAAGAAATATTTCCTCCCAATTGAAACGGAAGACAAAAGTCGAACAGGAAGCAAAGGAGAAAGAGAATTCTGAGACTTCAATTAAAATGATTTCAACCTCTAACACAAACAGAAATAGAGCTAGATTATGTACTAGCTCTAACCGTTCCTCACACAGCTAATACATCAGCATTTGAGATACAATCATCTACAGCTACAAGCATAACATAAAAATACAACCAACCAATAATCAACACAATACACAAAGTGTAAACGATAACAGCTATACTAAGTCAACTGTCACGACCTTGGGTATTATAGGGGCAAAACTGTAATTGAGTTACAATTACAGTTATGGGGTATTTTTGTAATTCGGTTACAGCACATGGGTGTTGTTATTATGTTATTTTCCTTTTTTGTCTTGTAGCTTAGATGGTTAGAGAGCTTTGTTTGGTAGCTAAGTGAGGCTATATATATTGCCTCAGCTGTAGAAATGGATATGCTTGAATTGTTAGTGAAACTCTCATTCTCTCTCCAAGAATTCTCTCAAATCTCCCTCTCATTTCTCTCTTCTACTCTCCCTCAATTCTCTCTTAATTTTTCCCCCATTCTTCTTCTATTTTCTCTCTATACATTATGTTCTTGACCTTAATTCAATTGGATCCTTCCGATTGCCAATTTCAGCCCGTTATGAACCCTAGGTCATGACATCAACATTCTCTTCTACACCAATTCTTGTTAAAATGGCCTCTCTAGTCCTCCCTCTCTAAATTATATTGAAGTATTATTGCAAATGATTCTGCCACCTTACCACTGCAATTTCTTTGAGATGGTCTTTTAGTTGTCAAGCTTTACTAAGTTATACAGAATCCAGTCGTCTTGTTAGCGATGTTGCTTTGACTTTTATTTAACCTTCCATTAGGAGTTGTGATGTGCCCAAATTCCTACCTGTTCTCTGATGATCAAATGATTTTAAAGTAGTTCTTAAATTCAAACTTCCAATTTGGGGATTCTAAACAACTTTGACTTTGTAGTGCTGTTGGTTGCATGAAACGGCTCTTATCTATTTAGACAATAGCCTGGCTGCACAACTAAATGCCATAAATTAGTCGAATTTATGAAATATGTTTTGATGTCTACTTACCAGCAATCTTGGAATATGAAAGTTGTTTGAGTGTTCAAGCTAAGGCTTCAGTTGTGCTATCTTTTGAAAGAATGAGATCAATTTGAGTACCTGAGTCAGGAGATCCCCCTTTTTCTATAGCATTCTATTCTTTCTTCAAATTTTATTGACTTTCTTGCATGGATAGTGATATCATGCAATTGCGCTAAATATATTGGGGTACAATTCTGCTGGCTATTATTCTTCAGGTAGTCAAGAGATCTTTTTTCAGCGATACGGACGCTACAACATCCACAAAATTTGGCGAGATGACATCTTACCTTGCCGTGTTTATCTTCGGCACTGGTAAGTGAAAGTTGCTTTTATCATTGTCTTGAGGCATATATGTAGAACTATTGCTGCTTGCAAGGGACAGTAATAATTTGCAACTGATAAAATAAAACAATCTGAAACATGAGAAGGTTGGTCTCGCTTTCTCGTGAACTTTTTGGGTGCTGATAGATCACAACAACCATAAAACGGCATTACCTTATGCAAACCACTTGTACGAGTCAGAATCCATTGACGCCTTATTACTTCTTTGGTTTTCAAGTCTCTTAACTGTTCTGTGGTTTGGTTTTGGATGATTTCATTTTTCTCTTTCTTTTTCTTTTTTTCCCCCTTTGCTGGGTGGTTTTGGATGATAAATACGTAGAAAAGTTGTTTCTGAAATCTTCATGATGGAATGCGCATGAGACCTTTTAGGTTGCAAACCTCTTGGATAAATGATTAACAAACAATTCTGATTTTCCCGAACCTCTCTTCCATGTCCTCTCTAGTTCATTATCTGCTCCCAATGTGCTTCTCTGGCTGTGGAATGAATGAATCCATTTTTTTATAATCAGTAACATCACATCAACGAACTGTTAGGATGGATCTACAGATCATAAACTTAGCTTTGCATTAAAAGCTAAATGATGATGAGGATCTATTTTGAAGTGTTTTAGCAGCAAAGAATCTGGGTGATGCAGCCTACAACAATTTCCTGGATCACACTTTCCTTGGGGACCGCGAAACGACCATCCGTGAGTACTTGGCCGCAGCTGGTTCAGGCATAATGGAAGAGGAGCCTCCAGAACCACTCAAGGCCAGGTATGGTGGTTGATGGCATTGAGGAGGAGCTTCTGAGCAAAGACCCATCTGGTGGTGGACAGTAGCTAGTCCGCACAGTCAATTGAGTGGTAAGCTGTGGAAGAAACTCTGCATCCATGTGAAACTCAAGATTTCGAAAAGGTTATCAGTGGGGAAGCTGGAAAATCTGAATAACATTCTCCTGCGATTCATTTTTAAGGGGAACAAGTAATTTCTCATGTAGTGAGTCAGCTTATTAGATTTTATCTATTCCCAGCTATGCATTAGTTGTTTTCTTCAACTAGCAGCCGACAGGGAATGCTTTGTCATTTCTTGCTTGCAGTTGTATCAAAATTCTATAAGCAAGCTACTACTCTTACTGGCTTCATTTTGAATCAACCAACAACAATTCAAAATATCCAATCCAAATCCAATGTTATGGCGTCTGTTCAACTTACCAGATCAGCCTCTGCACAGCCGCAAGTGATTGGTTCGTATCAATCACTGTGTCTGTCTTCTTTTCTTTTCTTTTTTTTTTGTTTATAGAAAATAATGAGTCTCCCCTATAAGTAATTATGTTTTTAATTTAAAGTATGGGTTCCTCAGTTTAGCCAAACAAAAAAAAAAAAAAAATGGTTTCTTACTTTTGGTTTAATGTAGCTTTATTTGTTTGTTTTAAAAAATTCAATTTTTTATTAAAAGGGAAATTTGTGATTACTAGTACTACCAAACCAAAACCAAACATGCTCTAGTCATGCCCTTTGCAACAGTAGCGTTGCAATTTGAAAAGATGATGAGGGATGCAATAAAGACGATAAATTTTGTCCAACTTCAAGTCGATGGAACATGCTAGAAAGTAGAAACCCCGTTAATAAAAAATAATACTAAGTACCAAAACTGTAATAGTGAGAAATTTTGTAATTATGGGCTGTTTGAAGAAATTTGTGATGCAAAGCTGCATGGTAAGCAAATCCCACATCGGAGATAGAGAAGAGCGAGAGAGCTTTCGTTTGCTTATAACTTAAGGGGGAGTACCGCAAAAATTTTTAAGCCCGTCCTGTCAGGGGTGTTTGACGACTCGTCAATGATCGTATAGAGACGGCGGGTCGTGCCAACGCCTACTGTGACGAACACAATTAACCGCAAGGCGAGCGAGTCTGCCCTACTTAAGGTGGGCTTGCCCGTCAATTTTTGGAAAGCCTCATCTGTTTAAGGTGGGGCTTGCAAATCCCAAAGCCTCCCTCGAAACTTGAAATTTATAGGAAGGGTTCCCGCCAATCTTTTTATAATTTGCACACATTTTGTCCATTTAATTAAAAATCATTTTCTTTATCTAGATTCAGGACAATTATAAATACGGTGTGTATGCACATTTTTAATAAAATGTTAATTAAATAATTTTACAAGCAAAATAGTATCTGCCTTTATAATAGAAAAATATTTAACGTAACTATGATATTTCACTAATATAATATATAGTTACTTCACTAATATAATATGATTATCACAATTATACATTTATCATCTATTTAAATTCGTAACTCCGTTTAATAAAAGATAAAACTCTATTTTAGTTTTAAATTTTTCTAACACTGCAAATTGTTATACATTTACTGTTGAGAATGTATGATTACATTTGGATATCTTCTCCTTTGCAAAGCATATCCAATTAGTCACGAGAGTTTGGGACATAATTTTAAGCCTCTCCACAAAAATGAAGAAAAAAAAGGGAAAAAGAGAGGAGTATGTCGAACTTCTTCTTTTTGCTAAATACTTGACCTAACCTTGGAATCTATCTAGTGAAATTGTGACCTTGCTCTTTCTTTTTCAAGTGACCACCACTACTTCATTTCAAGAAAAAAAAATTTATCCACTACATTTCATTTTAGGATGCGTCAATCTCTAACACTGTCCCACTGTTCTTCATAAATACAAACCTGATCATTTTCCAGTTCCCTGATTATTCTCTCCATCATCTTCTTGTACATAGGCATATAGTGATCGTTGATCATTGTTCTTGAGAGCCGGAGCTTACTGTACAACTCTCTTGGTGTAAGATAGATACCTACGCGTTCCTCGGCCGCTCCATCATGACCAGAATCAGACTGTATCGATACGATATGCATAATTCTTCCAGGTGGGTAGAATCTGTGGCTGTCCGAAGTTTCGGCCAAGGAGATGACCTTCTTGCTCTCCACTGCATCAGTAAGCACCCTCTCCTCTTCGCTAATTTGTTGCGCTGCAGCTGCTTCCTCCTGAGCTAGGGCATCTGCATCATCGTCCCGGATTTCAAGTTGCTTCTCCAGTTCATACCATAACCCACCTTCTGTCATGGTTTCTGTGGTCGATGTAGGGGTGGTCCTGTCCGCCGGGACTTCTTCCTCTTCTTCATCCGAATCATCGCGCCCAGAGTCACAGCCTGAAGAACAAGACTCTTCCTTGCTTGCCATTGTTGAATCGATCGTTACTGCTTCAGTCACAAGAGATTCGGATATTCTCTCAGTTATAAGGGGGGCTCTGGGTAACTCGTCCTCTTTACAGTTTGGTAGAGGGGCCACAGGGCGGCGACGTGCACCCATACATGACCATGATGATATTGATGAGCGTGTCTTTACGACAGCCTGAGCTACATCTTGGGCACGCTTCATCACAACCTAGAATCGACCAATCACCAAGTATGAGTTGTAACGTTGAAAAGTGGAAACAAAGTACAAAGTACCGGAGAGAAACATTTGATAAACTTTTTTTTCTTTTTATTTTATGATGGAAACTCGTCATGACTACTAAAACCAATTGGCTGTGAGCCAGCGGAGGCTTCATGTTGTTCAAACTGTATCAACTCTCCATTAGCGGACACTACTTGAAATCAATTCTTCACAGCCATTGACAGGACTGCATAGAATTAGTTCCGGTGTGATGTTACCTGAGTACTGCTGGAGACGGGCCGCAGTAGAGCACCTGCACCAGCAACCCTTGCCTTGGCACTGGCTATTGATGGCAGACGAGACCCTAATGCAGTTGCAGACCGGTAAACCACATTTAGGACTCTTGTGTGCTCAACTTTATCTCGCAAATCATTCAACCAAGCAGATGCTGTGACCTGATGATTAATATTAAATTAAGAAATTTGAATTCAAAAAATACAAATTTCATAAGACATTAAGTTCTAGCTCACAATCATTTCTATCTGTGGTCTTATCTTTCTTTAAACATGATTGAAAAAGTACATGGTGAGGAGAATTGGATACTGTACCTCAGAACGAAGATCATCAACAGAATGTGCTGAGAATGTAGGAACTAAATCGGAGCCATTGATGATTGCAGTGATAAAGTGCTTGCCTGATTCGGCTAAATCCCATGTCATACAGGCAGCTGTAAAGTAACAGTGCTATCTCAGAATTAAATAAATCAAGAAGCTACAGAAACCACTCAAGAAGAACAAAAATTACAAGAGTTGAAAAGGACGTGCATTTTAAGCAAACATGTTAAAAAAAGAAATTATAAAAATCACATGTTAATACAGAAAGAACTCCTATTCTTATTCTTTCATTCTTTCTCTCTGTGAGGGCTGCCAGTCAGCAGTTACAAATTATCCAAGAAACTCCTGCCAGAATTTCATTCCACATATCTTTTATATAGAATACTGGAAGTGGGAAAGTTTATCAGGCAATTTATGCAATTTTTGGTGAACAACTGACTAGTCAGCATAGGAGTTACAGATAAGTCTACTTCCTCTTGCAATGGTTATTTCATATGCACAATTTTACATAATAATCAATTGAAAAAGTTGAACATATGATAACAGCAAAAAGAAAAATTCAAGCACCATATTCATCAGAACATGCCTGGGGCGAATGCCACACAAATGCTTGAGGAGAATTCCTTTTGTTCACGAAGAATATAGGTCAACAGTGCAGCAGTACCACCACCGAGTGAATGGCCAACAATCTGAATTGAAAAAATCCAGATAAGTAAAATATTCATGGAGGCGTAGAGAATTGTACTATGAAACTACAAACAATTTAACAGATGAGCCTAACAACTAGATACCACTAAGGAATATATGAAAATGGATTTTGTTCAACATCAGATATGATATCAAAGGAGACATTCCATCATACTAAAATTAAATAGCTGAAATGTGGCAAAGGAGGTGTCCCAGTCAAAAAAATCCATCAGTCCAGTTGCCAAGAAAAGTATCTGTATTAGCCTTGGGATTAAAAAATAAAAATAAAATAAGAACAAGAAGAAAAACCACGGATTTTCCAATGAAACTAAACAAAGCCATTTTGAACTCTCAAGTAAAACATGTTAACAGGGAACTGTCTCCCAAAAACTGGTCTGTACAGGATCCTTTTTCTTTTTTAATAAGCATGTAACAAACATGCCCACAAGGGGAAGAACATGAAAGACTAATTAAAAAAAGAAGTATCATAAATAACTACAGGAATGCTCTCTCAACCATAGAAAAGGGGAAACGAAGGATTGTTACAAGACAAGAAATCTTCCAATCATACATTTTCCAACACTCTATTGCCCCTCTTCCTTTAAATATGCCAAAGATCACACAAAGGAATAAATCTTCAAGTTCAGTGCATTGAAACTTCCTCGAGCATGCCTGTGTTCATGAATTAAAAACCCCCATCACATATGCTAACATCATTCACTGTACACCAAAAAGACTAACATGCTCAAAACATCACACTCTGCAAAATAATGAAGGACAAGCTTATGAATTCACTCTGCCTCCTTAAACAGACAAAACCACTCTGTCATGACCTGCCTATGTTTTCTTATAGTATCAAAAGAAGTTGAAATATAGCCATGAAAGGCTGGAGGGGGGGGGGGAACAGAAATTTGCATGGAAAATCTGTTTTAACTTTTATCACATGCCATCATAGAACAGTTGAACCAAAAGGCTCCTTCATTTGCCAAATTCTAAACCCATTTGTCATTCCATCACCCAATCCTCAAATAAGATTGAAACATGTAAAAAATTCCATCAATGACTCAATCACTAAACCTAGTAATCTCCATCTATGTCATGGTTCCCAAACGCAAGCTTAATATGAGTTAGATTTGGAAACATGCTCATGCATAGGCACACTCAAATACATTATTTTTATTAGACCAAATAAATGCTTTTACTAAAATTTCACCATTCTTTTCTTTGACAAGACGTGTACAGTTTTGAGCCATCACTTCAAAGAAGGCAATATTTCAGAGTTTATTTCCAATTCACAGTTTTAGGTAAATTGGCTTTGTACAGATCATTTTTGGCAAAAGACACTAGATATTCTGACTCGTGACTTTTTACTTTAAAGTGAAATTTTAGAGCGTCTCCCTATATTACAGGAAATGTGACATAACTGCGCTATAGATCCTCCCAGATGCATCTATGCACTTAAGAAATAATAATTACCTTAACTTTGTAGTCAGGATATTCATCAAGAGCTTTCAACAGGCATGGAGTACAAAGCTTTGCCATCCAACGAGCTGCAGCAACCATCCCACAATGTGCATATCCTAGAACAAGATTGGTTATTCCACCATCATGTAGAACTGAATGGTGAAATGGTACCACCGTGCCTGTTGCGGCAGTGAGTGTATCTTTGATGCTATGAGTCCCACGTATCAGTAGAAGAAAACATTTTGAATTTTTATCGCACAGAATTGTAAAAGCAGGCTTCAGAAGCTGCCAACATCAGGCACAAACTCAAGCAATAAGCACTTCCCATATAAAATAGTGAAAAAAATGGGTTAAAACACTTTCCCACCATGCAACTTGTTGCATGTGTGAGAGTTCTGCAGTGAGTTGTAAATGATTAAACTTACCCCAGCTTTGGGCTTCTGGAGAATAACATCTGCCTCCATTAAGCCAGCAGATTCCAAAAATACTGCAAAGGGCTTCTTTGAGAACAGCCTGCAAAGGATTAACAACCTTAAATAATCATTCAACTCGGCAATAATTTCTGGGCCTTTGAGTTGAACACAATTATCTCCAGCATATACACTCTGAACTTGTAGATTGCCCTGCAAGAACATCACAACCTATCATCCAATTGCACATGTACAAAGTAGTATACCTTAAAGCAAAAATAGAGATAGGAAGCGACAGCTAAATAAGCTTGTAACTTGAAGGAAATATATGAGTGCACTCTACAAACTCCAGTATATGAAATGGCAATTCTTGTTTGGAAGTATGATTCTTCAAGCAAACAGGAAACTCAAATAATTATTTGCAATTACTTTTTATCAATAATCAAATCAAAATAAATTCATTCAACAAATATACATTTTTTTCTTATATTTTCTGATCCACCCAAAAAAGTAAACAAGTTTGGTTTCAATCTCTACATTCTCTTAATCTATCTTTTTCGGTTTTTCCTGCATCTTCTATGGACAGAAGTCTTAGTTCCAGACATAACAATATGACATGTTTTGGATTCAACTGAAAATTAGAGTAAATGTCTACATTCTAAAGTTTTCAAATGCCTGGAAATAGAGTGTTGGTGATGTTGAACCAATATTCACACCTTCCACCACATGAATCACCAGTGAATCCATATCAATAACTAAGAGTTCATACTAGATGTTACTATAGGCTCACCGATCAAAAGACCATTGGCAACTTCTGAGTTCAATACTCTCAGTACTAGGACAAACAAACTAATCAGCTAGCGAACCATCGGTACAAAAATTCCAAATACAATCAGCATAGATCGAATTAAATGTGCTGGAGACCAAAAAAACTCAATATTTGAGCTACTGAAACATAGCATCAGAAATGAAGCTGCTAACTAACCCGCTTGATCTGGCTCCTAGAGTATATTGGCTAAATATTGGACACATAAGCTCAGATGGTCCGCAAAATTATATAAAACGATATTAAATCGATTCAACCTCGTTAAGATAAGCCAAAAACCGATAACTAAGCTCGTTTACCTAATGGAAGTTTCAAGCGAGAAACAAAATTAAACCCTGGGAACGAGAGATTAGAGTTAAAGAACAGAGTTAGGACCTGCTTTCGCATGAGGTAGTTGATGCCGAACGCCAAGTCGCCGATGGGCCATTTCCCCAATGTCTCAGAATACGTGAACCGCAGTGTCTCAGACAACGTCGCGATGGCCTCAAACCACGTCGCCGGGGGCTGAGCTGGCCTCCGCGCGATCCTCCTCTTAGATCTACTCGATTTCGAATACTCGCCGTCCGCATCGCCGGCGCCGTCGTCTTCGGCCTCCTCAGCCGGTACACGCCGAACAAATATGTAGTACAGAAGCACCACCGCCCCGGCGGCCGTCGCCATTGTCGTGGCGGCCATCAGATCGCTGGAAATTCACTGCGGCGAAGTGATTCTCACAGAAAAAAGAAGAAGTTCGAGGATTGAACAAATATGTAGTGCGGAAGCACCACCGCCCCTGTAATGTATCCGGAACCCGGAGGGCTATGCACGTTTGGATGGAGAGTCCACTTCGGAGAAGATGGGAGCGAGGAAGTACCGTTTTGTCCTTGGGTCACTGCGAGTGACGAGGAAAAATGTCAGCTATCGGCGGTGGGGTAGAGTGGTAATTTAGTTCAGGCACACGGTGTGTTTTCTAGCTGGAAGCAGAGTGGAAACGTCAAGGCATCCAATTCCAACCCAACTATATATATATATATATATATATACATTTTAAAGCTGAAATTCCAATTCTAGAAACAAAAGTAAAACCCACTAGTAGTAATGGCAACTGAACTGGTGCGACCGGTAAGCTTTTATCTAAGAGAATAAATTGTCCGATTTTTTTATTTTTAAAATTAGTTAAAATTAAAATTTGGTCCTTTAAAAGAGTGTTATGTTTAAATTTAATAAATTTATTAATTCTTATCATCTTTTTAATTTTTGTAACTTATTATTGTGTTTATTTAATTTGATAATTTTAATTTATTGACCTATACCCATTAAAAAAAAGAGCTAAAAACACATCTATGCCCCTAAACTTTGTCTATTTAACCATTTGTACCTCCTCTCAATTTCAACTGTTTAACTATTTGTGTCACTTAACTTGAAGAGAACCTATTGTATCTCTCAACTTCTAAACTTGAACCTATTACACATTTCAAATTCCAAAATTGTGCACGTCACATACACGCATTTTTATCTTCATTGAAAACTAATGAGATGTTGCCACATGTCAGTGTAAACTAAACTCATTTCTCTCTCTCTCTCTCTTTACACTATCACCATCATTGCAGTCATCGTCACCATTGCCACCAACGCCTCCATCACCATTCATTGTCGTTGCAGCCATCGCCATCAATGCTTCACCATTTTCCTCTCATGTGCCTTTCTTATTCTTTTTCTTCCACACATTTACAGTAATTGCGTGGGCAACAAATTTGGTCATCAGAGGCATGGAAGGCGAGCAGTTAATCAGTCGCTCGTCTTCCTCATGTTGCCGTCGCCGCCATGGAATTCTGTTGTTATGGGTCTCTGTGACTCACACTGTTTACACGTTGCCTGTGGCTGATGGGATGGTCCAATCGATCATGGCCTTATAGGTTTCTGTCGTTGTCAATCAATTGGTCTTTCCTGCCATGGCCGATTGGATTGCCTCTTTACTACCATGGCCAATCGATTTGCTTTTTCTCAACCATGGTGATTGGGTTTCTTATTTCTTTTTATCGACAACCCTAGTGGCCTCTATTAAGGAAAATGGTCGTCGCCACCAACACGAAGAAGGTGAGAGGTTGCCAATAAAGAAGAAGGCGAGTCATGTAACGCATGTGTGGTGCTAATTAGACAATGAGGTGTATGATTTATCCAAAATTCACACTTGAGGTGTGTAATAAGTTCAAAATATAATTTTAGGGGCACAATAGATCCCCTCAAAGTTTAGGGGCACAAAATGGTTAAAAGCCCCAAGTTCATAGGCACAAATGTGTCTTAAGCCTAACAAAAATGTTGCCTAAAATTATGGAATTTCTTTTTTTTTTTTTCATCACAAAATATATAAAATTGGGTGGATCCAAAGTAAAATATTAAAAACTAAAATAGTATTGCCACATGGACTCTACAAACAAACTTAGATAACATTTGTTAAAATAAGTAAAATAGGGTTGTATCAAGATAAACTTTCAATGTTTTTCAAATCAAGAAATAGAATTATCAAAATATGACTGAAAACATTCTAAAATTTTTATCAAATTATTTGTTAAATTTTTTGAAATATACTAGAAGATATATGTATCATTTTTTTTTATCTATAAGGTTAAGATAAAATTATCCAGGAAGGGAAAAAGATAAATTTATGTGAAAAAATTCAAATAAAAAATCACATGACTTCTTTTTCAATAATTATCAGATAAATTTAATAAATATAATAAAAATTACTTTTCATATTTAATTTTTTTCTAATTTATATCTTAATTAATAGCATTACCTTAGAAGACAATACATTAATCCGTTTCAATTGTGTTGATTTTATCCCTTTTCTCGTGTCTTCAGAGAGAAAGAGAGGAAGGCCAACAAATTTTTGGCTATTATATTAGATAATGCTTAATTAGAAAATTTAAAAATTATCCATAATTAAATGTTAGTCTTCTAATAATATTAACAACCCACTTCAAAAAAAAAATAAAAAATTCCTCTGATTCTGTTGGAAGCTTCAAAATATTAACTGCTCAATCTGTTGCAGTTAACATTTAACTGTGATTAACACACGAGCTAGCTGGGCTGCCCCTCAAAGCCTATTTGGTCAAAAGCCCAAAACTAAGGAGCCGCATTGGTTTAATAATCAACAAACAAATTAATAAAGGCCCATAATACAATCATTAATTGGCTTCTCTCTATATTATTCTATATATATTTAGTGGCTTTGCAAGGATTTTCCCGCGAAACAAACGCTCCTCATCATCTCCATAGTGTTAATGATGAAAAATTGGATTCATCTGGCCACCAGACCAGCCAGATATTATCTTCCAGTCTTATCATCTCCATAGTTATATTTATACAACTTGAGACTTGAGAGTGTCTTAAATCATATAAATTAATTATGCTTCATCTTAATTTGATCTTCCATGCATATATACAATTAATTATTGATCCTTACCAACCTCCTCTACCTCTACGTACCTTGCTAATCACTCTTTCCCTCCATCTAATCCACTTTCAAAAATATATACTTGTTCTTTACTTTTCCCTTTAACCGCTCCACCACACCCATCTATCAAAATTCAAAATCTGCACATAAACCCATATATATACTGAATTTTAAACTCTCCTCCGTCGATCTCCCAGTGCTCATGATCTGTTCATCAATGGGAGAAGAAGAATCAGATCTGAAATCGCGACTAGTCACAGAGATTTGCAGCATCCCGACGCTCGCCAAAGGCTGCTCTCATTTTCACGGCGGCGGGGACCGCGAAACAACAACTCCTTTCATCGACTGGTACCTTGTTCTTCGAGTTACGTATATATACACGTTTAATTTCTCTGCATTTGTCTCTCTTTCTCATTTTCGATCCATCCTAAGCTGTCTTATTAATTCTCTCTGAGTTTGTGATTCGCTGGGGTTTCTGGGTTTTGGCAGGTTGACGAAGATGCAGGCTTGGATGTCATCAGAAAGCAATATCACAAACTCGGTAAGCTTAATTTTTGTCGATGAGACATATATACGCATGCCATTTTGCTTTGATTATTGTGTTGGTGAAGAGTGTTTTCTTGGCAGCTTTGCAGCTTCATCCTGATAAGAACAAGCACCCCATGGCTGAAACTGCCTTCAAGCTTGTCTCAGAGGTGAGTTTGGAGATTACCATATTTCATACAATTTATTGGATAACAAGCAAGCTATTGAACATTTTGGCAGGCCTATGGATGCCTTTCTGATGGTGGAAGAAGGATAGAGTTCAACGTGGAGAGACGGAACAGCCGCTGCATTGACTGCAAGGGAATCCGGCGCCGTCCAGCTGCCATGATCGGAGGGACAATGCCAATGGGGAGATCGACGTCTCGGAAGATGATCCGAGCTGGGTTCAGGGATCTGAGAGCCAGATTTGCAGAAGAGGTGAGGGTCATTGAGAATTGCTTGGCGTCGGGAAGAGGTTCTTCCGTTTTCAGTCCGCCGGCCAAAGAGCAGCCGGTCTTCAACCCCTCCGATTACCAGTTCTATGGCTACCCTCACCGGAGGACTGGCGGAAAAGCATGAAACTGAAACAACGGTTCTCTTTTCGTTGAAAGAAAAGCTAAGTTTCAGCTAATTAGAAATTGGATTGATTGAT
The DNA here is from genome assembly GCF_014633365.1 of Diospyros lotus. Lineage (NCBI taxonomy): Eukaryota > Viridiplantae > Streptophyta > Magnoliopsida > Ericales > Ebenaceae > Diospyros > Diospyros lotus. The sequence continues at coordinate 29,057,516 of NC_068347.1, read as the reverse complement.
TTGATCGTTAAAGAAGGTGAAGACAAATGATTAATTCATCATTGTTTTGGAAAAGTAGGATTTAACTTTGGACCCACAGTTCACACTTTCCTTTGCAGCTTTGTTGTTCCACTTCCACTGTTCCAAAGGGTGTATGGAGGCTCTTCGTGGGCCGGGCTTGGACCAGGAGCAGCCCATCTATCATGGACCAAAATTAGAAAGTTCCCTCTCTGTCCAAGCCCAAGGTGCAGGCTGATGTCAAGCAAAATCAATTTATATTGGAATTGAATCATTAATATATTAAAAATTATTTATTTATCTTCTAATTTTCAGTCTTTCATAGTCTCGTATTTACTTTAAAATACCAAAAAAGCTCATATAAATTTTGGATCCTCGTGATTTGTCTTCTTTTTTTTTTTTTGGTAAAAACAACTCCTCTCATTCGGTCAAACTGTACTTATCTTACAAAATATGTTTAATAAAATAACACAAATAGTCCTCCTAAAATAGTAAAAGTGTATGCAAAATGGCACAAATCACGAAAAAAAATTTAAGTAAATTTCACCCAGAAAATGCAGAACATCATACTAACTTCAAAATCGTGAGAATATGACGCTCAGATTATCTTAGGGGCGACTAAATAAATACACAAATTCCCACACAATGAGCCCAACATAGAACACATGTGGAGAAATAATTCTGGTCTGTTTGTCGGCATCCCAAGCTCTTGCACTTATTGGATGGACGCCCAGACGCCCAGTACTTGGCTGCCTCATGCCTCGCCGGTAAATGACCAACAACATGGCATTACACATCTGAGTCTTCGCAAGCAGCCAAGCACGCCCTAAAAGCAGCGCCTGAATTGTTGCCATCCAGCCTCTCCTCCTCCACCTTGGGGTGGAATCTCGTGCCTAAATGGGAAAAAAAGGTTTAATCAGGGATTCGAATTTGGTATCTCAAATTGCTATCATCTATTCTTAAACTAAAAGCTAGTAAGAATTACCCCGCTCTTCTGCTCTGCCGATGAAGGAAATCTTTGTCCCTGAAACTAGCTGGGTTTTGTGCGTATTGTCACGGCCATTTTTAATTTGTTACTTGCTCTGCAACTACAAGCATGGGCATGGCCCAGAAGAAGAGACAAGAGCAGAGCCACATGGCTGAGGTTGGTGCGTGCCCTTCTTTGTTTCTTCTCCTTAATTTTCTTGTTTGTTTATGTTTGATTGGTATATATGTAACTGGCCGTCTCCTCCAGCCACCCCACACCATGTGGGTTCCTATTTTCCTTTATTGGGGGGGTAAGGAATAATTTCAGAATAAGGTTAGTTGTCCATTGTGTTAATTTCAAACTATGCCCATTGATCTCGGCCTTTGGATATGTCATCTCATCCAATTATAATCAAGTTTATGATTTTAGCACTAATTTTAAAAGAACAAATCCTGGTTACAGTTTATTTTGGTATTTTTTCAAAGTATAATAAGAAATTATTTTACTAGAAAAGGGCAGGAATGCCTGCAAGCGGAGCAGCAGCAAGTCAAAACGGCTTGACCAAAATGCACGACATCCCTACTACTACTACTACTACTGCACAGCCACAGCCACAGCCACAGCCACAGCCGCAGCCTAGCCATAGCTGTAGCTATTTAGCAACGTCCCATCCATCCATCTCCATCATATATTATTTATTATTATGATGTACAATCCAACAAACAATCCAATCATTTATCATCAATTAATTTAATTAATGGCGATACCACATGAGTTGTTTGTGCCCTCCCTGTACTGCAGGCGCCCATAGAGATCTTGGCATTGATGGATATATTTAAATTTGAATTAGGTAAGCGTCGTCATTTATTTATTGCGTGTAATGGTAGTTAATGTGAATACAAAAACGTTACATTAGTTTTACAATTATTTTTGCATTCTTTAGTTTAAAAAAAGAAATTCAAACTTTTAGCTTTTTTAGTAGCATGAAAATAAATTTCAAAATTTTATATAATAATAATAATAAGAAGAAGAATACTATTTATTTAAATTGAAGATAGATTTTTAGTCTAATTAATATATTTTTATTGAAAATCTATACATCTGTATCTTCTCATTTTCTAGTAAAAATGTATCAAATAAATTAAAAATATATTTTTAATCTAGAGAAAGAGTAATGTTATCAGTCATGACTAATAATGGTGTCATCAATTATATGTAATATTTTTATGATCATTTTAATTTTCTTTAATGAAAATGTGATACATAATTGATGATATTGCCATCGATAATGATTTATAATATTATTTTTAAATAAATAATATTACTCTAATAATAAAAGGAATAAGTTTTAAGCAAGTAGAAAAAGATTAAAAGAAAAGCTTGGGAATAAAAAGAGGGAAGTGTCACGCGGAGAGACACCGGGACCAGTAGGACAAAAGGAGCATGAATTACGGGGTGACGCAGGAACTTCTCTAGCTCTCTTAGATTCCAGGCTGGCACGTTACACATGATTGAATGTGGGTCTCACTTCCCTGTCTTTGCACATGGGAGCACCATTTTTCATTTCCAATTCTGGGGGGGGGGTTGTTTGGCCCTGCGCTCGCCCTCACGATCCTTCCCATGAGCCCCCTCCCCGTCCCTTTCATTTTTCTCCACTTTTGAGTTTTAATATATATAATAATAAAATAGTAAATATATATAAATATATACAATTAAATCAAATTAATGACATTATGGGATGAAATTTAAATGCCAATGAATGGATACTTCAAGGCTGGAATTAAATTTCTTTACCAACCAATAAAACTTTAAATTTTTAATAGACTAATTAAAGGGTTTATTTTTAATATTTTAAATCTTTATAAATTATTTGTTTGGTTTTTTTCTCAAATTAATCCTTTTCGTTCATAAAAAAAAATAAGAATAAAAATATTAAAAATAAATTACATAACAAAAGAAAGGAAGGGTTTATGAATGCTTGAGGTGAGGTCATGGCTCTCTCTTGGTCTTGGGTACTTTCTAATTCCATGTGCGGATGTGCAGCCCCAGCACCGGCACTCCCGTGAACATCCTGTGTTACCCACGCTCAGAAAGCGCCACGTACACGACACTTCCTCTCCCTCCGCGCACGTGTCGGAAACCCTGAACCTTTTCACGAAGTTCCCATGCACCTCAATGTAATCGTATCGCCACCCTTTTCTTCCCCGTTACCGGTCTTCCCCTGACAAATCTAGGCCAACGCACAACAAAACACTGCCACTGTGAGTTTTGCTCTCTTCTCTCTCTCTCTCTCTCTCTCTCTCTCTCTCTCTCTCTATATATATATATATACAGACACACACAGTGCAGGCAACATTATCTACAACTCAAATGGAGGGTCCGTTACAAACTCAGAAACAACAGTAGCCAGGCTTGCGACATGTCATTGATGATATTTAATTGCTGATTAGCATTTGGGTAATCATACATTTATTTTAATCTCCTTTTCATCTCCCCTGCTGTTTTGACTTGCCTTCTCTTTTTCGCTTATTTTTTTGGGTGAAAAAAGCTGTCGTTTTATTAATACTACTATTCTTCTCCTCCGTCTTATTGTTCTTCTTCACTTTCACCATGTTTAAATGTTCTTGTCATTTATATAATAAAGGCCTTTGAGCTTTGTGTGTGGATTCTAATACCCAGAAAGCTGCTCTGTTTTTGCTGCTTTTTCCCTGATATGCAGTTCTTGTTTGTGCTCTTGTCTCTTTGGGTGATGCCCCTTGTAAACAAGCCAACAAGGCTCATGAAGATGCTAGTAAGTACGTTTCTTTTTCTGTTTTGGTTCCTTTCTGGTTTTGCCAAATCAAGGATTTGCCAGCCTTGTTCTCCTTTCTTGTTTGATTTCAATAGGTTTAGGGTTTTCAAAATTTTCAGCAATCGTCTGAGATCTATGTATATTCTGTTGCCTTTCTGGGTGCTCTTTGAAGATCTCTGGAATCTCCATTGCCATTTATAGCTTAAGAGTGGGGGGGAACATTTGGGCCTTTTTCCCAATCCCACATTGCTAGGATCATCATTTTGGATTTCATGATTTGATTGAATTTCGTTTCATTATGGCCTTTTGATCTGAGTTTTGGGTGGTTTTCCTGAAATGGGTGGCTTTTGTTATCCAGTGGTACTGGTCCAGGAACTGTATTTTTTAAATTCCTTAAAATCAGTGGTTTATTTTGATTCCCAGTGGCTACTTTATTGCACTATGCTCTGCTCATATGTTTCAGAACTTAAGTTGTTTTCACGTCGATTTTCCTTGATATGTTACATTTGGTTTGCCAAAATTCCAGAAAATCTTCTTCATATTCATCCGGACTTTGGATTAGTACTCCAGAAAGATTCTGATTCCTTCAGTAATTTCTAACAGGCTCTGTTCGGCATAGACGCACGATGCGCTTCTATTGATGCCGTATTCTTGTTTTATTTGCTTTTTTCTTGATTTATGATCATACTGCCGTCTCATTTTGAGTTGTGGAAACAGTCGGGGAGAGAGTCCCGTCCACAGGGACGCCCTTCTTTGTTATAAATTTTATTCCAAGTAACCATCATATTAGTTCTTTATTTCCGAAATCTGGGACTAATAGTTTGTCTAATTTTCTCTCTGTGGAAGCTGCCACCGATTAGTTTTCTTCTTCTCGTAGCTCTTGAATCCGGCCTTTGTTTTTATTTTGCATTATTGTTCCTTCATTTGTTCTCGTGTTGCTGGATATTCTGGCATTTTCGGTGACTTTGATTCTGGAATTTAGTCTTTTGCTGTTGTCCACAACTTGAGGATTCTATCAGAAAATAATTATACTCGAATATCAACAACCAATTCTGTCTTTTCTTGTCGCTTTCTTTCCACTAATTCACAACCGTTAATTCAGAAAGTGATGTGCATCCATGCTTCTCTAAGATGTGATTTTGTCGTTTCCCTATTTCTTCAGGCGGCTTTGCTTTTTTTGCTTCTCCCCTTGAGCAGTGCGGTTGAAATCAGTGGCAAAGGGAGTGAGGGACAGTGCGACTATGAACCAAACTTACAGCCCCGACCACATAGCGTGTCTATCTTGGAGTTTGGTGCTGTTGGGGACGGCAAGACATTGAACACCCTAGCATTCCAGAATGCAGTGTTTTATCTCAAATCCTTTGCCGACAAGGGTGGTGCTCAGCTCTATGTGCCACCGGGAAAGTGGCTTACCGGGAGTTTCAATCTCACCAGCCACCTCACACTCTTCTTGGCAAAGGGCGCAACAATTCTTGGATCTCAGGTTTGTTATGCTTCTAATAGCACAATATTTTTATCTATTTCTTTATTATGACAGATTTTTTTTCAACATGTTGGTGCTTGATCAGGAATTTTCTCACTGGGAGGTTGTCGAACCCCTACCTTCGTATGGCCGAGGACTCGAACTTCCCGGAAGACGCTATATAAGCCTAATAAATGGATACATGCTGCATGATGTGGTAATTACAGGTATATTACTCTCAAGTGCATACCATCATATTCAACTACCAAATGCAGCTATGTTTGACTGTTTTTTTCTCCTGCATCTTTATTGATCATTCATAAACGTGCCATAATAGGTGATAATGGAACCATCGATGGACAGGGCTGGGTTTGGTGGGATTTGTTCATCTCACATTCCTTGAATTACAGCCGCCCACATCTTGTCGAGTTTGTTAGTTGCAAGGATGTTGTATTGTCAAACATAACATTCCTTAACGCCCCTTCATATAATGTTCATCCAGTCTATTGTAGGTGAGCCGGCTTGACCTTTTAAGACTTCTAAGTTGATCCTTCAATTCATATGAAATGCCTCAATCAGCATTCGGAGTTAAATGCATATCTCAATGCTATGCAGCAATGCGCAAGTTCACAACATTTCAATCTATTCTCCACCCGAATCGCCCTACACTGTTGGCATAGTGCCAGGTCAGTTCCTATACTTCTGCGTGTTCTGGGTTCTCAAATTTGCGATTATGAAAAGAAACACACGAACAAAAATCTACCTCACACGACAAATATGTATCAGATTCTTCGGATAAAGTGTGTATAAAGAACTGTAACATTAGCACCGGGTATGATGCCATTGCGCTCAAGAGCGGCTGGGACGAGTATGGAATTGCGTATGGCAGACCGACTACAGGCGTCCACGTCAAACAAGTACACCTCCAAGCATCGTCCGGCTCTGCTTTTGCATTCGGCAGTGAGATGTCCGGTGGCATTTCAGACGTCCTCGTCGAGCACCTCTACATACGCAACTCATTTAGCGGCATTGGGTTGAGAACGACCAAAGGCAGGGGCGGGTATATCAAAGACATCCTTATATCCGATGTTGAGATGACAAATGTCCACACGGCATTCCGTGCCTCGGGCCAGAGCGGCTCGCATCCCGACGACATGTTCGACCCAGACGCGCTCCCCAAGCTGGATCACATCACCTTGCAGAATGTGGTCGGCACAAACATCACCCTGGCCGGAAACTTCACCGGCATTGAAGAGGCTCCCTTCACTTCCATTTGCCTATCTAACATATCCTTGGCAGTGACTTGCTCTTCTACTTACTGGGTCTGTTCAAATGTTTTGGGGTCCTCCAGGTTCGTGTTCCCCAAGCCATGCCCCGACCTCTCGAGCGCGTTTTCAAACTCTTCCTTGTCCTGCTTCTCCCTTCCGAATTCTCACAGCCGGGCTGCAGCTTTATGATACCGTTTCCCCAAACACGGGAGCTCGATCCTTGATCCATTTTCAACGACGGCAAGCCGGGAAACTGTTCGCCATCATGGTCCTAGGCAGTGGCCGGATTCTAGCAATAAGGCGGGAGGGAGTCCAGGATACTTCCTTGTTCCCATCTCCATTTGCATTGCATGTTATACAGATTTGTGTACAGCCTCATTTCTTCATTCATCTTTAAGGAATTTTTTTGGTAGTGAGTGATTGTTTTTTCCATGTTTTTGGCCTTTAATTGTGTTTTGCCTTTACACCAACTGAAAAATTGTTTGTTTATAATTGAAATATCTAAGTTTAGAGTTTTGAGTTTTGAGTTTGGTGCAGATAATCTCTCCTCAAATAAGGACAACGTTGCTTATAAAAATGATCTCAAAAGTGCCACATGAATGAATAAGCAAAAGAACAGAATAGGGTGGGTGCAATAGGCAACAAAGAAGAGGTTGAGAGCATATGATTAGTACCATAATAGCCTTTTACTTTATGAATATAAAGTATATATTCTAATCAATTAACTGTATGAATCACTTAATAGAATATAATCAATGAGACTATAAATTATAGCTTGGATAAGGGTTAATTTAAATAGATTGGCTGGATTATTATTTAAAATAAATATTTTTTTAATTATTTATATTTCTAAATGATTTTAAAATATAATTTTAACTATGATTTTATATATGAATTTAACAGCCAAACTCAAAATATAAAACATGACTTACCTTAAAACATTTGGTAAGCCATTTTTGGTTTTAAAATCAAAACCAAGTTTTACTATTTTGATGAAAAATTGCAATTATACACAACAATATTAACATTTGCTCTAGAGTTTTGTTAAATTTAACTAATTTTGAAACTTGAAAATACTTCCCCAACCATAATGGAAAGGGTTTCTATGAGCTCTTTGTGCAAAATACTCCTTAATTTTTTTGAAAAATTATTTAAAAAATAAAAAGAACGAGTGGCATTTAGATTTCATATAGTTTAGATCAGTTGCACAAAATTTTTTATAATTTAAAAATTATTATAAAACTCCTTATGATTTATGTTTTTTTACTCCAAAATGATTCTGAATGAGATGTTAGAGTAAAACAATTAAGTCATAAGAATTTTTAGAAACATATTTAAAAATGTTTCTGAATAAAGTGTTTTAACAAAAAAAATATACGGACCTACAAAAACATTTTTAAATCACATAGAATCATTTTGAAAATGACCCAAAGTGTAAAGGGTCCAAGTGTAATTTATCAAAAATAAAAAATCCAAAAACTTGTTCACGTACACAAATTTTCTTGACAAAACATAAATATTTAAAAAAGGCTATTATTCAAAATTGAACTAAACTTGACAAACTCCTCAATGAGTGTTTCAAAATTTACTTGCTAAGGAGTGTTTGGCGTAATTTACCACTATTTTATTACTTGTTGAACATTGAGTTCACTGTGCAGCTGTTGTTTGCTGTCTAAGATCCATATTTTTGTCCTTTCTTTGTTTGTACCAATCAAATGTTTTTGAGACAATTTTTTTAGTGGAAACAAATGGGTATTTGAAGTTTTGATCCTTTCTTCACTTTCATTGAGCATGAGGAACACTCCAAATGACATAGAAAGTGGCCAAGGACTGGATTAGGTTGCCTTAGCAAATATATGTATATACATAGCGATATGAACAAGGGAATTCATAGAGATATATAAATACACCTCCCTCATCTCTTCCTTTACCCAGAAAAACCAACCTTTATTTCTAATTCACCTTCACAGCTCTAGATCAATCAAGAACATGGCTGTCCTGACTTACACCGACGAGTGCACCTCCCCCATCCCTCCAGCGAGGGCCTTCAAGGCGTGGATCCTCGATGCCGACAACTTGATCCCCAAGCTTATGCCGGAGGCCTTCAAGAGCGTTGAGGTCCTACAAGGCGATGGCTCGGCTGGAACCATCAAGCAGATCAACTTCGCCGAAGGCTAGGCTGCTAAAATCATTATCAAATTTTCGCTTAATTTCTTGGGGCCTAATATTAATGTTTATGCAAAGTGACATTGAGTGTATTGTCTCTTTATATATGCAGGTGGTCCGTTCAAGTGTGTGAAGCACAGGGTTGATGAGATCAGTAAAACGGAATACAAGTACTGCTACACTCTGGTTGAGGGCGATGTCTTGGTGGGTAAGTTTGAGAAGATCTGTTACGAGATTCAGCTAGTGGCCTCGCCCGATGGCGGCACGATTTCCAAGACAATCGTCAGGTACTACCCCTTGGCGGGTGCTGTGATAAACGAAGAGGAGATCAAGGCTGGCATGGAGAAGGCTGGAGGAATGTTCAAAGTTGTGGACGACTACCTCGTCCAAAACCCAACTGCCTACGCTTAAATTACGTCCTCTACTGTTCTTCTGCTGATGATCTCTAAAACCATTTTGTGTTATTACACAGTTTGAGCTTAATTTACTTGTACTTGTTGCTGCCATGCATGTGGAGAATAAAGTGTATTCACTTCTTTGAATTGTGTGTAATGTATCTTCATAGTGTTGGAATAAGAGAAATCAGATCACAAAAACAGTAGCAAATGCCACGTTTGGCAGAAATTTATGTATCGAGTTTCCCATCATCGAGCTAATCCCAGAAATATTTATTTCATCGGAGTTATTTTGCATTTATTTATGATTTTCAAACTGGAAATCAGCTTTCAAAAGGATAGATACTTAAAACAGAAGAATCAGTGATCACTAGTCTATATTACTAGAAGAATACGCAGTAATAATTGATTTGTTCTGTTTCCCACATCGGCTGTTCACCAGGCGGAGGCAGCTGAAGAACTGGATAAACAGAGAAGCCAGTGGAGGGAAAAAGCATACCTTTCTCGGCCTTTTGGCTAAGATCAAGTGTAGTATCTGTTCTTATCAGTTTAATATCTGATAAGCAGGCCATAGGCCTGCACGATATTAAATTAATTTTTCTCGGGGAAGGGCCTACCCTATGGTAGCTTGCTGCCGCGGCCCTCCAGCGTCGCCCTCGCATTGCACTATTGCCCTCGGCCTGGCGCGCCCCACCCAAACGATGATGCTAAAGCGTTGCAGTTCAGGTGAAATTAATTTTCATTTGTTACGGGTTTAGTGGATCCAGTGATCGTTTATTTAAATTTCAAAATCGAATTCAATATGATAAGCCTCTCCACAGCTTTATTTTATGATCGTTTTATCCGAACTTGTTTCTAAAGCATTAAAAAAGAACAAAATCCCTACAATGCTAATAATGATTCCGCATTACATCTTGAGTTTTACACTTTCTCTTTCATTTAAAAAATAATATATTTGTACAAGCAAAAGTTAAGCAATATGTTGATTTTTTTAATTTTTGCTTTTCAATTAAATAAATTTTAAGTTTAATTTTATTTTAATTATAATTTAAGTAACTCCAAAAGTAAAATATAGATAATAATCGGACTAAGAAAGTATAAAGAATTTAAACTAATTTAGAAGATTGATATTTTGAGGATTAGTTTAATGCAAGCAAATGTTCCAAAATATCAATTATTTCCTTTAATTTTACAAATTTTATTGCATTAAAGCTCTTACAAATTTAAACTAAGAGTGTATACAATTTTAATCCCACTTGATTATTTTGAAAAAAAATAAAAAAATGTCCTAAATCTTCTCTACTCCCTGTTGTCACCGGGTAAATCATGCTAAATGTCACAAAATTTTTGTGTCCTTTTCAATTTGATCACTAAACTTCAATTCCTTGCAAGATAATAATAAAACTTTAAAATGTTTTGCAATATGATTACTAAAGTAATTTTTGGATAATTTCTCACAAAAAATGTTGAAGTGGCAATGGCTATATCATCGCTACGTCAACAATTTTAGCTAAAAACAATCAAAAAAATCACTTTAGTGACCACATAGTAAAATATTTTAAAATTTTGTTATCACTTTGCAAGAAATTGAAGTTTAATGATCAAATTAAAAAGAACACCAAAGTTTTATGACCTTTAGTGTGATTTACCCTCTTTTCACCTTTTACTATTTCTCTCTCTCTCTTTTCTCATCAGGACACTATTTCTCTTTTTTTTTTTTTTTTTTCTAACATTAACATTAATAATGATGACGATAATCTCAACAGTCTCTCTCTTTATTTTTTTTATTAAATTTAGATTAAATTGTTCATTATTTAACAATATTAGGTTATAATAAAATCAACTATCTGTAAATCTAGACAAACAATCCAACATTGGGTTGCTCACAACTCAAATGTTTTTATCTTTTGCTCTTCTCCTTCCCTTTTTGTTACGTTAAGCAAATTTCTTTAGAAGTTTTATAATTATTTGAAGCCAATGCATTATCACAATTATTTCAAGATTTTTATTTTCGCAATGTAGGGATTTTCATCCTGCAGCCAGAAAAATGGTTTTGACCTACTTTATTTCATTTTTATTATTTGCTCTCATTTTCTTGTTGAAGTTTTTTACCTCCCAAAAAAACCTACTAAGCTCAAGATCAATTCATGCTCTTATAATATTACAAATGAATTTCTTTTATCTTTAGCCAAATCTCAATCAATTTCATTTAGCATGACAATTTTAATCATCCCAGGGCACGATTGTCATCTTCTCCAACTCATGCCTCCGATGGCTCTGCTAGGAAGGCAACCAAAGAAAGTAGTAGAGGTGTGAGCAGTACGGTTTGATCGGTTTGAATCATTTTTTGCATATCAAACCATTGGTACAATTTTTTTATCAAACCAGACCGCGATCTGGTTTGATGTGGTTTACCACGACTTGAAAATTTGGTACAAGTAAATCTTAAAACCACTAAAAATGCTATTTAAAAATGATAAATAAAGACACAAATATTGATAATTAAAGATAATCAAATGTAAATAAATAGAAGCAGAAAACAAAAACAAAACAATGTAATTCAAGATATAATATTTCAACATTGAAAACATAAAATAATCTGTTTAGCAATGAATTATGCAATTAACTTATTTAAAAAATAAATAAATTATCAAATTAATCTGTTTAGCAATGAATTATGAATTATGCAATCAAATTAACCTGTTTGGGGTGGCTTTTATAATTGTCGACGTTCGATTCCAGCCGACCATGATTCGTTTTAAGCCGCGGTGAGTAAATCCAAAATACCAAGAAGAAGAAAGGAACCCAAAATCCAAACGTGAGCCAACACCAAGATTTTTACGTGGTTCGGCCAGAATGATGCCTACTCCACGACCGCACTCTGATTATTTTCTCAGAATGGCGGTATCTGAATATTTTTCTTCTCCTTTTCCTCGTGATATCTATGACTCTTATTTATTCTGAGGGGCTTTTACAATTCAGATAACATATAAAAACATAATGATTGTGTAATGGGGGACAAACAGCCCTTATCGCCTGTATAAGACCGGGAATGGGATCCTCATTACGAGGGGTATGGACTGCTGTAGATAAAGTGAACGGGCCTTACCTCTGACTTTCTCAGCAACTTCACCACTTATGCGAGCTGATGGCTTTAGGTCAGCGACCTGGATGACTCAGCGAATTGAGGGTTTTGTATCGAGCTCGTTAGTCGATCGTTGAGAGCTCGCAAGGTGCTTGCTCTACGGGCTTCGGACTTTGGTGGTGTATGGATTTTATTTGACGAGATAGTTAGGATCTTCCGAGCTCTGGGTGATTGGGCCGGCCCATTAGGCTGAGCCTAGCCCATAAAAGGGGGTGATGCGAGAATAACGTATAACAATAATAATATTTTTTATATTTTATTGGGCAGTTATATTTAAAACCGAACCACCAATTGTCCAAATCGTGCGGTTTGTACAATGTCCAAACCGTTTTCAATAGCAAAAATATAAAAACCAATCAGTTCAGTCTGGTCGATTTTCATGATGCCCCGAATTTTTTTAACATCTCTAGAAATGTGCAACAAATAAAAGCACCCCTTAAGATTAAAATTTTAATTTAGTTTGAATTATAGTATAGTCTTTTGGCAAGTACGGGTAAATCACACAAAAAATCACCAAATTTTAGTGTGCTTTTTATTTTGATCATTAAACTTTAATTTTTTTTCAATATGATCACAGAAGTTTAAAAATTTTTGCAATATTGTCACATATAAATTTTTGTAGTCAGAATGAGTGATGTGATGCTAAGGTGACAAATAATAAAAATATTTTAATATAATATTATTATATATTGACATGTGGCACGTTATAATTGATTGTCATTGCACAATAATTTTTATTATTTGTCACATCAACCGAAAAATCTTATATGTGACTACATTGTAAAAGTTTTTAAACTTCTGCGATTACATTACAAAGAATTAAAGTTTAATGACTAAAATAAAAAATACACCAAAATTTAGTGATCTTTAGTGTGATTTACCCGACAAATATCTTTTTCAAAAACATCAATAATGTGTTTGATAGGGGTGAAAAATGAGAGTTAAATTCATTTTACACCCAAATTCTAGGAAATTCTATCAAATATTTTTTTTTTCATGGAATTTGAATTCCATTTTAATTCAAAAAGTGAATATTTTTCTTGAAATCAAGGAATTGAAATTCTTAGGGGTGGGGTGAAAATTCAAATTCTATCACACTTTTCATCCTCAAATCAAACGATTAGTTGACCACTTGTCATTATGAAAGTATTGTCAGATAAGACATCTCAATTATGATAATTATGAAATTATACTCAGAGAAGACTATTGAGATATCACGAACGACTAGACTAATCATTTGAAAAAGTAAATTTTAGATTTGATTATTTTTATAACTCATATTTATTTCTATTTCTTATCATTTTTTTCTTTTATAATTTGTAGACTTAACCACCAAACCTCACTTATTCTCTAATTCTACCTTATTTCTCTATCATATTTTTGTTTCTTTTATCTATTTTGATTTCACTTATATTTTTTCTCTTAACTTTGTCTAAATTTTAGCATTATATATCAAACCCACGTTGAGTTTAGCTTGTTGTGCATGTTCACAGGCTATAGGGTTTAGCATAAAAGTGGTGAGGACTAATTGACCACTTATGTAATTTTTTATTATTTTAATTTTATATTCAATTATATATATATCTATTGGAGTTTTTAAAAAAATTATTTATAATAAACGTGTGTATTTGTATAAATTAGATTATTTATAAATATTAGAAAATAAATTTTCTACTAATAATATATATATTTTTACTTAAAGATTATAAAATATAATTTTTTAATTAACAAAATATCTGATTTATATATTTTTATAATGATAATATATTTTGAATATATATATATTATAGTTTAAAATTAAATTTTCAAAATAAAATTGTAAAATAAAAGTCAATTTCATTGATTTTAGCCGCGGGGAACGGCAAGTCAAAAGTGTGTTTTCGATTATTTTCAAAATGTTGGGTATTTTCTAGAATCAAGTTAAACCCCTGGGTGCTTTTTGCAATTTATTTATGAACTATGAATCCATTCACTTTGCCTCACGTTTAGTGACATATCCCCCATGGAACGAGCGCTCTGCCCTAAAACCCCAGGACGGCAGTGAAGAGAGCAACCAACAGCATCACACTAAATATTTTATCGCCACCGCCGCCCCAGCCTCATCACCGCCGGCCATCACCACCACAGCAGTGGCTGGCGGCGTCCACCAGTACTTTCTCTATTCGATTTTTCTTCTTTAGAGGCTTACACATACACATACACATACACAGGCGTACACGCATATAGATAGCTCGCCGAGTTTCAGCTTCGGGATTGGAATGGGCTCGTCAAATATCAGAGACCTATTGACTTCGTTTAGCCCCTCCTTGGACTTCTTTGCTCTCAGTTCCGGCGACGGTCGAATCAAGGTACAGAAACGCTTTCATCTTTTTTGGCCTTGGAACTCGTGTTAAAGAAAGAGAAAGCCTTACTCTCATGTTTCGTATTTCTACTCTCATTTCGGTTGCACAATCTTTCTTCCCAAATAATCCGTTTAATTTCTTCCAATTTATGTAGTGTACAGCAAACGCTGGAATTTTCTTTATACGAATGTATTTGCTTTATTTGATGGCTGGTTTCGGAGTTTAGGCATATTATACATAAATGACACCTCTTATTTATTTGTTTGTTTTCGTTCTGGCTTACTTCAGATATGGGATGTTGCGAAGGGCCAAATCCAGACTGAGTTTGCGGATATTGTGTCCACTGGGGAAACTAATTTGTTTGGTAAACCACAAAAGGGTCACCTTTCTGTTGATTACACATGCATGAAGTGGTTATCTTTAGACAAAAAGGTCTAATTTTTGTTTTCTACGTTAAATTGTAAAGGCGACCCGTCTTTTTTTGCCCTGCTAGGAACTCATGATTTGTTTTGGGTGGAACTGTTGATTATTTTCAGAAAAAAAGGAAGCTGGGAAGTTCATTGTTGGTGTTGGGGACAGGCAGCGGTGACGTTCTGGGTCTGGATGTATCTGCTGGTCAATTGAAGTGGAGGGTTAGTGACTGCCATCCTGGGTGAGTCACTTGCTACTTAAAACACTCATGTCTTTCGTCATCACTTTAGGGAAAACCTAAACCTTTCTTATAATCGTATGTTGATTCCTTCCATTCTGATGTGCAAAACATACTTCATCATTTAAAGCTTCAAAAATCTGATGTTTTAATGGCTTCACAAATATTGTTTGGTGGGTGTTGTTTTTAAAGGCAGTAAATTCCATGAACTTATTTGGGTCTCATTAGGTTACATCACTATCCTTTTGGAGTATCAAGGCCCTACAGTGTGTGAATCCCTTTCTGTGTTATACTGCAAATATGCACCTTTAAACAGTTAAATTTATCTTGTTTAGTTTTAAGTTCTAAGTTTGGATATGAAGGGTTGATCCAGATGGACGTATGTGTGGTGCACCTGATCTGTATGGCCCTTTGGTTGGGAGTGGGTTGGGGTTGGGGTTGGGGTTGGAGGCTTGCATGGGTGGTCAGGAGTTTGTGGAGTAGCTGGTGATTTCAATGTGAGAGTTTGAGAAGTGTTAGTATATCAATAGGATTGTTGTGCTCTAGGATGGAAAAAAAAAACCTCAACAAGAGATGGGGATTGGGTCATTTTCTTTCTCTTTCTTGTTTGAAAATGTGGAGGATAGTTTTCATGAGTGTAGGATTATAGCCCCTCTGAGGATGAGATTAGCGTACTCTCTAGAAGAAATCCTAGAAGTTACAAGTTCTTAATTTCGTTTTTTTATGGTGTTATCTTTCTATTTTCTTGGTTCTTGTTGCAAGGAGGTTTTTACCCCCTTAATATTTCTAGTCTTGAAGACAATGCTTTTTATTACTATTGGTCCCAAACTTGGATGAAGGAGAAAGGCCATGTTAAGTAGACAATAATCAGCATAAAAACTATTAGATCTTTTCAACATGTATTTTAGACAAAATATTAGAGAAGAAAAGAGTTCAAATTACTTTATATATAGTTTATTAAGTATATGTATAACATATTAGAAATGCGTGTTAGGTCTTATTGTAGAGATATTAAAATTTTTAGTTATAATTGAATTATATCAATAATTTACATGAAGTCTTACGTCTTTATTGTAATGATTGATTATCTCACAAAATACATTAAAAAAGGTACCTAGGTGTATGTTGTGGAAGATATTGTCTTACTGGTTGAGACAAAAAAAATGTAAATACTAAATTAGATTGTAGAGGAACATTTTGGAATCCCAATATTTCAAGTTCCGTGGGTTAAGAATGGACTAATGTAAAAAAATGTAAGTTTAATAAAAATAGAATTGCAAGTGATGTTGCAGTCGTATTAAAAGATTAAGCTATCTCAAGAAATGTGATATTCAAACAACTTTATTCAATTGTAAAAAATGAAGATTATGGAGGATATTACTTATAGAATTAAGGCATGATGGTTAAAACAGAGTAGTGTTTATAGCATTTTATTCTGTTATAAAATTTATTTAAAGCTAAAAAATAGTTTTACCATACGACTATATGGCTGAGTTTATTGCTTGCTATGGAATGTTGGTCAGTTAAGCATCAACATCTATAAAATATGAATATTACTGAGATAAAGATATTACGGTGGATGTATGACCAATCAAGAAAGACAACATTAGAAATATATTATCCATCATAGTGACACTTATTGAAGATAAGATATATAGGACACTTGTAAGATGGTTTCAATAAGTAATATAAACACGAATAGATGGCCTACAAAGAAAGTGAATGAAATGGAAGAAATTTGTGCAGAATAAGTAGATAAAGATCCAAAAACTTGGTGCTTAACCAATACCTAAGTATGACGTTAGATATAATGTCTTTGTAGAAGATATAGATAAAAATGATTGATGGCTTAAATTTATTTTCCAATCCAACTAGAGATTAAAGGCTTTATATTGTTGTTGTCGTGAAGTGTCTGCCTGAGGGGTTGAGATTGCACTTCATTGAGTTGGATGACAAAAGAGTTTCCTGGTTTCATTAATTAGGAGTTACTTGATCTACCTTTTGCATGGGAGGGACTGAGGGTGGAAGTAAAGAGTTTGGTATTGATAAGAGTAGGGTAATGTAGGGGATGGAACAATTATGGTAGCTAATAATATCCTATTATGGCAATGGACCTGTTGATTATGTCATGTGACATGAGGGGATTGGACGATCAAAGTGGTGTCATGTACCTAGGGTTTAGCCTAGGGTTGGGTTGGAAATCGGAAGAATCTAATGGATTTGGACCAAGAGCAGAAGGGATTGGAGGGGGGATTTGGACAGAATTGGGGGAGAGATTAGCAGAGAGGAAG
This sequence comes from Diospyros lotus, assembly GCF_014633365.1. NCBI lineage: Eukaryota > Viridiplantae > Streptophyta > Magnoliopsida > Ericales > Ebenaceae > Diospyros > Diospyros lotus. The sequence continues at coordinate 29,040,043 of NC_068347.1, read as the reverse complement.
GGAGGAATCAGAGAGAAGTTGAGAGAGAAATGATGAGAGGGAATTTGAGAGAATTCAATATCATTTCAAAACATCCTCAGCTGTGGCTTATATATAGCCTAACAGCCTCCCACATGCACCCATGTGCAATACAACAAATAGCCTAACTGCCTATGCCTTAGGACAAAACCCTATAACAGAAAAAGGAAAAGGAAATTACAATTATTGTATGATGCATGTAAACTCCTACTATTATATTTACTAATCTATCCTTGGGGATCTTTGGGGTCATGACAAGTGGATTTGGCATGTCTCTGAAATTGGCAGCATATAAGCTTAGGTGGTTAAGAGTTTGTGGAGTGTTTGGTGGTTTCATTAGGAGAATTTGGGAAGTTTGGTGATTTTCATGCAGGATTATTGTGGTCTGAGATGAAAAAAAAATCTGGTAACAGGTGAGCATTGGGTCATGTTTGTCAATTTCTTATTTGAAAATATGGGAGCATGGTTTTCTATGAGTGTTTAGTGTTTAGTTTTTAGTCTCATCGAGGATGAGATTTGGTGGGTTTGTTATATTGATGGATGAACTCACAAAATACATCAAGGAGGAGGTGCCTTAACGTATAGTATTTGTAGATGATATTATGTTAATCTTATTGGATGAGACAAAAAGAGGTGTGAGTGCTGAGCTTGAATTATGGGGGCCACCTTAGAATCCAAAGGCTTCAAATTGATCAGGGTAAAAATCAAATATATAGCATGTAAGTTAAGTAAAAATAGAAGTGTAGATGTGTCACACACTAAGATCTTGGTGCGACAGTGGCAGCTTATTTACAATTCTCACTGTCTTCTTAGTCATTTCCTTTATGTTATATTGTTATGTTTTATTTACTTTATGTATTTGTATTAGTTTGAATATTACAGCTGTAAGGGGGGGTTTGTTAGAGAGATTTTATGGGGTAGGCCATGTGTAAAGGGGCTTGGGAAAAAGACAAAATAGTTGATTATTAGGGGTGGGATCTGCTGTGGCAGCACCCAGGCTAGAGGCTTAAATATCCTCTAGATTCAGCTTGTAAAGGCATGCGAAATTTGAGAAGAATTCTATCTTTCCTCTCTGTTTTCATCTCTTTCTCTGTTTTCTCCTCTTCCTCTATTTCTGATTTCTCTTACCTTCTTCGTCTTCTTCTAAATTCCTTACTGCACTCTCTAATTCTCACCGAATTAGAAGGCAGATTTCATTCACATTTGAGTTGTGACAAGATGATGTTGTGGCATGCTTAAAAATTAAGTTATTCTAAGAAAGAAGATCAATTTAAATATCGTTAATCAATTGTTAAAAAGCAAGGGGACATTATTGAGAATTTTATTTAGATATAAGGTAGGGTGATTAAAGTGTAGAAGTGCTTCTAATATTTTATGCGATTATGAAATGCCTTTAAAGTTAATAACAATGTTTTATCAAATGACTATAAGACCACTTTTTGACATGACACGAAATGTTAGATAGTTAAGCATTATCATGCTCAAAATAAGACCTTAACTAATGGAGATATTAGAGTGGATGTGTGGCTATACAAGAACATAGAACTAGAAATAAGGTCATCTTTGTACTTATTGAAGAGAAGATGTGTGAGATGCTTTTAGGATAGTCTAAGATCTATTGAGAAGAATATCAATACACACCTATGAGGGGAGTGGGCGAAATAAATAAATAAAAAATAGCTTCAAAAAAGGCAAAGAAAGAGCAGAGAAATCGTCGAAAATTAGCTAGCGAACTTTTAGGCAAGACTGTCGTATCCTCTTGGATCCGACAAGGGTTCTTATGAGAAAGTTTAGGCAGGAATTAGAAGAGTAGGGAAAGGGAATGGAGAAGAATTGAGAGGGAGAGAATTGTAGAATTAGGGGGAAAATTTGAATAGGAATCAATTCAAAAGTGTTTGATGCCTACAATTGTATTGGGTCGAGCTTTATATACTCGGTTCTCAGCGGTTGGCGCCAACAGAATGGCCCTGTTACCGCATTCAATCTTCTATAGAATTCTAGTAATGACACCTGTCTCTCTTATTATGCATTTATTACAATAAACTCCTCTAGGTACACGACAAAGGCATAAAAAAAAATATGTTTATAGATACAAATGATTAGCAAATAGTCGACCTCACTTAGTAGAATTTCAGTTTCAGGTTTGTTGATGTTGCTATTCTTTGGTGTTTGCATAAGGGGTTGGATGCACTTCATTGATTGGTATGATAAAAGAGCTTCTTTATTTCATTAATTAGGGGGAATTAGTATCTCTTCATCTTGTACATGAGAGTGAAGACTTTGGTATTCTGGTAGTGAGGTGGGGATAAGTACTGCAGATAATGGAACAGTTGTGATAACTAATAGTCTCCTATAGTTGCAGCAAATTTGTTGATTGTATCATGGAATATTAAGGGATTGGTTGATTGGAAGGAGGGCATTGAAAACCTGATGAACCACTAGAAATGGATTTGGCATGTCTCTAGACAAACAAAATTGGCAACATGTTGACTTAGGTAGTCACAGTTGGTTTAGTAGTTGGTGGTTTCATTGGGAGAGTTTGGGAATTATTGAGTATATTAGGTAGAATAATTGTGTTTGGGATAAAAAAAGATTTTCTCATAAAAGGTGAGGATTGGTTATTTTCTTTCTTTATCTTGTTCAAAGATGTGGAGAATGGCTTTCATGGGTGTTCAATTTTATAAAGCCCCAATGAGGATGGATTAGCCTAGTGCTCCCTAAAAGGAGTTGCTAGCAGTTGTGAGTGAGTGATTTTTTTTGTCATGTTTTCCTTTTTGGTTGGTTTTTTTTTTTTTTTCGGGGGGGGGGGGGGGGGGTGTTAGTAGATCTACTTCCTGTGTGCTATTGAAGGCAAATTATTGTGATCTCTCAGATCTTTAGGCCTTTTTTTATATCTTTCGTTATCTTATTCTTGGTAGTGGAGGTTTTTTCTAGGGGCCTACCCTATTTTGATTTAACAATTTGTGGTTTTTTTTTTTTGGTTTGGGGTGGGGGTTGTTGTAATTGTGAAAGTTTGGTGTAATGGGTGGGTATGGAATGAAAGAGGATCCTTCTTTTTTCTTGAGAAGAAAGTTAAAAATTCAAAAAAGATTTGAAGAGGATCCTTGTTTTTGGAGACATTAAGTGATTGGATGAGAAGAAAGATGATATGGGTTTAGCAAGTAGTGAAAAATTTTGCATGGCAGATATCAAGACAAAGGTTGGTATTGTGACACCTCACTTTGTCCTAGTGTGCCACAGGGAGAAAATGACCCATCTACCTGGGGAGAATTCTTGTTTGGGAACTTGATGTTAGATTCTGATTCTGACAGGCGATAATTCTCCTCAATCCGAGAAGAATGAGAGATATTTAGGAAGAACAAGAAAGAACCGGAGAGAGAGAGAGAGAGAGAGAGAGAGAGAGAGAGAGAGAGAGAGAGAATGAATGTATTGATAATTCTTTGGATACCTCGGGAGGGTGACATTAGAGCTATATATATTGCTCTAGCTCACCCTTAGGCACCAAAGGCCACTTGCCCAATTTACAAATATTTGAATTCAACTTGCCTAACTACCCAACCAACATTCCCACTTATTCTAACAATCAACTAATTACAATTGAGCCCCCTTATTTCAATCATTCCCATGACAACTACCCTCCCCTCCAGCAACTTCTTGTCCTCAAGAAGTTCACAGTAGGCCAGCCAACTTCAGAAATTGATTAAGTTGGGAAAGTACTCCCAAGTGTTATTCTCCGGATGGAGATTGGATCATTGGACCAGGATTTGCATCATAGGGGCCCCGTGTTGGTGTATGATCCATCTATCCACAATAGCCACAGGCTCTAGAGCCTCTGTAGGATTGATTAGGAGGGTTGGTAGGGTTGTGCTGGCTGCATGAGCTCCTGTAGACCTTTTGAGTAGCGAGACATGGAACATGGGGTGTACTTGGGACTCCAAAGGTAGCTGTAGTTTGTATGCTACCTTGCCTATCCTTGCCACAATTAGATAAGGGCCGCAATTAGATAAGGGCCAAAGTATTTTGGACTCAGTTTGGAGTGTTGATCGGAAGCCAAGTTCTGTATGTGGGCCTTTTTGAACTTTAGATAGACTGGATCCCCTACTTCAAATTCTTGGTCAGTCCTCTTGTCATATCTTTAGGAGGATTAGAAGGGTAATATTGTGATAAGGATATAATAAATGGGTAATATTGTAATAGGCTTATATTAGTTTGTTAGGAGATATTTGGTTGTTTGTTAGGAGCACATGGGTGCTGTTAGAAATTAGTTAAGGAGCTACCTATGCCTATAAAAAGGCCCATTGTAAGAGGAGATGATTATGCTTGAATTGATTAAATGAAATTCTGATTCTCTCTACAATTTTCTCCCCTCTCCCTCTTGTTTCTCTCTATTGCTCTCTACATCCTTCCCCCATTTCTATCCAAATTTCCCTCTTAAATCATTATATTTCAATCCTATTCAATCGGATCCTTCTGATTGCTAATTCCAAACTTGTTATGAACCCTAGGTTCATAACACCTCTTTCGATCAGCAAACTGCTTTGTGCGGTTCTGGGCATTGGCTAATTCTTTCTGCAACACTTGTTGCCTTTGCTGCAAATAGGATTCCATTGTCTCCACTGTTACTTCCCTTGTTATGGTCGGCAATAGAGGGGGTTTATACCCGTATAAGGCCTCAAATGGGGTCATCTTGATGGCACTGTGGTGGCAAGAGTTGTACCACCACTGGGCCAAAGATAGCCAGCGATGCCACCCCTTAGGCTGTAGGAAACATAAGCATCTCAAGTATGTCTCTAGGCATTGGTTCATCCTTTCAGTCTAACCATCTGATTTCAGGTGATATGCTGAGGACATGTGTAACTTAGCTCCCAAACTCTTGAACATCTCTTTCCAAAAAAAGGTTGGTAAAAACTTTATCCATATTCGAGACTATGGATTGGGGAATGCCATGTGGTTGCACCACTCTGTCTAGGAAGAGACGGGCCACCTCCTAAGCTGTGAGAGGGTGAGTTAGGCTAATGAAATGGGAGAATTTAGTGAATTTGTCAACTACCACTAAGATGCAATCCTGACCTTCAGACTTTGGTAATCCCTCCACAAAGTCCATGGATATATTGGTCCATGCTTGGGCGGGGATGGGAAGCGGTTAGAGTAGCCCGGGTTTGGCTACTATTTCGTGCTTGCACCTCCTGCATGTATCACACGTCAACACAACGTCCATAACATACTTCTTCAACTTAGGCCAAAAGAACATCTGTCTTACCCTCTGAGAAGTGCCCTGCACCCTGGAATGGCCTCCAAGTGGAGAGCCATGCAGTGTCTCCAAAATCTTGCCTTTTAACTCCTCATGATCTCCCACTACCAGCCTTCCTTGATATCTCAGTACTCCATTCTTCAAAGTGAACCCGAGTTTTGAGGTAGGGCCTAAGGTAAGCTGCTCCATTATTCCCTTAGCCCATGTATCTCGTTCATAGCTAGCACTGACCTCTTGATACCAATCAGGTACAATTGCTGTGATGGAGGCCATTGCTGCTTCTTTGGTGCATCTAGACAATGCATCCGCTACCTTGTTCTCCTTCCCCTTTCGGTATTGGATAATGTAGTCCAGCCCCATTAATCTCGCCATCCCTTTTTTCTAGAGATGCGTGTGTAACCTTTGTTACAAGAGAAATTTGAGGTTCTCATGGTCTGTTTTGATGATCAATTGTCTGCCTTTCAAGTAGTGACGCCATTTTTCAACTGCAATTAATATCACCATCAACTCCTTGTCATAGACACTGAGCCCTTGATGCCTAGGGCTCAAAGCTTGTCTAATTAAAGCTAGGGGTCTCCCTTCTTGGGATAGCATTGCTTCTACTCCAGTGCTGCTAGCGTCAATCTCCAGAGTGAAAGGCTTGGAGAAGTCGGGGAGCCCTAGGGTAGGGACTTCACTCATCGCCTTCTTGAGCCTCCCAAACGCCTCTTCTGCCTTCTCATCCCATCGGAACCTTTCTTTCTTCAGCAAGTTGGTGAGGGGCCTGCTGATTGCTCCATAATCTCTTACAAATCTCCTGTAGTAGCCTATGAGGCCCAAGAACCCTCTCAAGGCCTTTATTGATGTAGGCATCAGCCATGATAACATTGCAGCTAACTTTTTGGAATCAGTGCTAACTCCTGCACTAGATATGACATATCCCAAATATTCCACCCTTGGTTGGGAAAAAGAACACTTAAGACTTCTGAATAAACAGTTGATTGAATCTCAGGACCTCACGGCAATTTTCAGATGGTCTAGGTGTTGTGAGAATGAAGGACTCTAGATAAGAATGTCATAAAAAAAGACTTAACACAAATTTATGGAGGTAGGGTTCAAAGATGTGATACATTAAGGCTTGGAATGTAGTAGGGGCATTGGTTAGACTGAAGGGTATTACCAAAAATTCGTAATGTCCTTGATGAGTAGAGAAGGCTGTTTTGGAGACATCATTAGGGTTCATCTGAATCTGATGATACCCTGATCTTAGGTCCAATTTGGTGAATACCTTGGCATGTTTTACCTCATCAAGAAGGTCTTCGATTATATGAATAGGGAATTTATTTTTTACGGTTTGGGAATTAAGCTGGCGGTAATCTATGCAAAAGTGCCAGCTCTCGTCTTTTTTCTTGACTAATAGCATGGGTGAGGAGTAGGGACTTTGACTTGGCCGAACAATTGACCTTGCCAACATATATTTGATCAAGTTCTCGATCTTTGTTTTCTGTTTAGGGGGATATCTATAGGCTCAAACATAGATAGGTTTGGTGTTTGGTTTTAGAACAATAGAATGATCAAAATGTCAGTAAGGTGGCAGTGATTGGGGTTCATAAAAAAGGTCCTTAAATTCAAGCAATAGTTTATTAAGGGAGTCTACTTCGTGTATCTACCATTGTTGTGGTTGGGTGGTATTCTCTGCTTCTATCTGCTCTGTATCCCCTTCTCCATGTTCCATTGCCTTAGTTGAAAACAGCTGGGCCACTTAAGTTCATTTGGACTTTAGGACTTTCTCTAACTTCCTCTCGGTGATCATCTTACAAATTCCTATTTCAAGACTCCCTGTAAGGGTCATTCTCGTGCCCTCCTTTTCAAATGTAACTTCCATTGTATTGAAGTCAAAGCTGATAGGGCTCACACCCTTCATCCAATCCATTTCTAAGACTATATCACGACCCCCTAACTTTAGCAATCTCAGGTCAGCTTCAAATGGCTCCCTATGCATTTCCCAATAGAACCCTTCACACGCAGATTGACACATCACCTTGTTGTCGTTTGCTATTGTTATTGACAGGGGGAAGTCCTTATCAATTCACACTTTGACCTCTTGGTTGTTCCCTCATCGATGAAGTTATGAATGCTTTCACTATCTATTAAGACAATTTATGCATGACGCATATACATGCCAAAACAATTTCATGCACATGCAATGCACCACAAATTGCCCACCCAGTAGGCCTTGTCTCTTTGGTCCTCAGTCAGCTCAAATTTCCACGTTGCGGTGATCTTGCGATATTGAATGTCACACACATGCACAATGATGTTAGGATGCAGGTTTCACTATAACACTCAAACTTCTAGAAATTTCACTTAGACCCAAAGCTATACCCTAATTACATTAAGACCCATAAGGTTTTCAATTAACCTCTTTTAGACCCAAATAGTTACCAATTCATTCTAGGGCCCCAAACTGTACAACATTCATGTAAATTCCCTCAACTTTTGTAATTTACATTTGGACCCTATATTTCACAAGAAATCATACTAAGGCCGCAAAATTTTGACATGCAATTACACCATGGCCCTTACGGTCTTCCTTATTTCATTTCCAGCCTTTAAGCTTTCAGTTTATTGCCCAAAAGCCCCTGTTATTTCACAAAATTCGCACACAACCCCATGGCTGAAACTTTCGGTTTATCAAACTTTGAATTAAACCCCAATTTCCTGCAAATTAACCACATGCAAGCACCAACTAGGCCCAAGGACTCCATTAGGGCTAAATACACCCAAAAACCTAAAGAGAATTGAGCTGAAACCTTGGATTTACTTTACCTAAAAGTTTCCAGCCACAAGCTGTCCGAAAAACTAAACTTTGTCTCAATTGATATCCAGCCCTCTTTTCCTCAAATTAACGGATTCCAAGTCTCTATGAAACATATAGGTACTATCCCAAAGTGATTTGGACCCCAAAAACTGGCTGGAGAATGAAGAAAAGTTGCCGAAAAATGGGTCCCCTGTTTTACGCGGGAATTCTGTCCGGGAATTAAACTTCTTCCAACACTAGTTTCTTGTAGGTTTTGAATGCATACAAACAACCTAGAAAGTTTTAGAAGCATGTAGAAGAAGGTTATAGCTTCAAATATGAGGAAGAATGGAGGAAAACGAAGAATTTTAACACTTGCCTGCTGCTTTCCAGTGTTGCCGGCAGTGTTGCATACTCACTCCCTCTGTTTTCCTGTTTTCCGATGGCATCGCTTTCCTCCAGCAAGTTCTCTGGCCACTACCAGCAGGTTCTCTTCTCCCTATTTCCTTCATTTTTCTCCCTTCTTCCTTCTTCCTTTCCTTTCTTCTTGCAATTTCTGGTTTCTTTCGGCAGAGACTGTGTGGATTATATATGCTCACACACACACACATTTTTGCTAAAAATGCACATTTATGCACTTAATTCACCTTATTTCACTTAAATCTTATAACATCAAATAACCACCAAATATCTTTTCTTAATTCACTTGGACCCTTTTATTTCACTTGGGCCCTCACAAGTTTCCCAAAATTCCATTAATGCCCTTTTTTTTTTTTTTATCTTTCTCGACATTACTCGACATTTCTTAATGTTAGATCCTTGAATCTGACAAAAAGCTCTTATTGTTGTGGCGAGAATCCGGTTAAGAAATTAAAGGGAAATGAGAAGAATTCCAGAGGGAAGAGGGACGACAGAGATATGGGAGGGAAATTCGAGAGAGAGAAGAGAGATTGAGAGGGAAATCAGAAAGAGAGAGAGAAGAGAGATTGAGAGGGAATTCAGAAGTTTCTTGATTAATTTTTTCTATCCTTTACACTGAATGCAATCAGTAATTATATACTAATTGTGGCTAGTATTTGGTGCCAGAAGGGCATCCACTTTCCAAAGTTACAACTTTCAAAATATTTCAACTCTCTAACTTCCTTCTAGAAGAATTACCTTTCATTTATCCATTCCTACTACCTGAAAACATATTCCCCCTCGTTATTAGGTATATGACAATTCTTCCCCCACCCCTCCTCCTCCCTCTTAAAAATTTTCTTATCCTCAAGAAATGTAGAGAAGTTGGGTTGCTTAAGGAAACTGTTGGGGCAGATTCGGCAAGTATTCCCATGCGTTGCTATCCGGGTCTAGGGTTAACCATTGACTCCTCTTCCTCTTGGAAACTGTTGGGGCAGATTTGGCAAGTATTCCCATGCGTTGCTATCCGGGTCTAGGGTTAACCATTGACTCCTCTTCCTCTTCTACTACTACTTCTTCACCTTCAAGCCAAAGTAGTTGCTTTCTGCATTGATGCCCAAGAGAGTATTTGTCTCCACAACGGAAACACTGCCCTGCTTGCCTCCTTTGCTCCATTGTCCTTCCTTCTTGTGCTTGAGCTGGATTATTAGTGGATGTTGCTGTCAACCCCTTCAACTCCGGTCTGAATTTGATTTCCTCCTTGCCGTATCCCTTGTTTCCTTGCTGGAAGGCCCTTGAACTTGTCCCTTTTGCTTGCAGTCATTGTTTCTTTATTAAAGCCTTGACTGCCATTTCCTGTAACCTAGCATTTTCTGTTGCTTCCATTACAGGTCTCGGTCTCAACATTTTGACTGTGGCCCTCAATTCTTTGCTCAAGCCGCTGATGAAGCTTGAGACGAAGTATGCTTTAGTTAGATGAGGGTTAAGGTTCAGCATAAGTGATTTTAATTCCTCAAACTTTGATTGATACACCCGCACTGATTTGTCCTGTTTCAGGTTGTTAAATTCTTCGACAACATCCATCAAACCTCTGTCTCTGAATCTTTCTCATAGGTTTTCTGCAAATTCTGTCCATTGACAGCCGTCCCTCTCTCGAATCCAACCTTGAAACCAGGCGTCTCCTACGTCATTAAGCTAAGTAGAGGCCAATGTGACCCTCTGTTGTTTCGGAATGTTGTACACACTAAACATTCTCTCCACCTTCTCACCCACCACCTAGGTTTTTGTTCATGAAACACTGGGATTTCCATTTTAGGTAAGAGCATACACTGCTGGAATTGGGCAGTTTGCACCCCTTGTCTTTTTCCTTCCAAAGTTTCCCTGCTAGATGGTTCTTCTTCAGTTTCAGAAGTCCCAGTAGGCTCATGAACTGTCCCACTTCCGGTTAATATTGGTTTCAATCTCTCCCTAGGAGGGAATTTGGGAGAGAGACTTACCTGGTTTTGTCTTTCAAACATTAGCATGAACTGCTGCATTTGTTCCTGGATATGGTTATTTTGTTCCCTCATCTGGCTTTCAATATCGTTCTTTAACCTTTCAACTGCACTGTCTAGCTTCTTTTCCACCCTTGATTCTATGGCTCCCTCCATGGATCCCATCCAATTTTGCAGTTCTGACATCGTTACAGCCACCTGCTGCAATTGCAACTACATCTGCTTCATTCTGGTGCCTTCTGCCATTGGAAGGGAAGATTTTTGCGAGATTTCCGGCCTAGGACTTGGCTCTGATACCAAAATGTCAGATCCCTGGATCTGATAGGAAGTTCTCACTGATTTGGTGAGAGAATCTGGTAAGAAATTAGAGGGAAATGAGAAGAATTCCAGAGGGGAAAGGAAGACAAAGAGATAGGAGGGAAATTCGAGAGAGAGAGAAGAGAGATTGAGACGGAAATCAGAAGCTTTTTTGATTAATTTCTTCTATCCTTTATATTGAATGCAATCAGTAACTATATACTGATTGTGGCTAGTATTTGGCATCCAAAGTGCCTCTGCTTACCAAAGTTACAGCTTTCAAAATATTTCAACTCTCTAACTTCCTTCTAAAAGAATGACCTTTCATCTACCCATTCCTACTACCTGAAAATATATTCCCCCTAGTTATTAGGTACATGACACTTAATTTCTCACTTTGGCCCCATGTTTTTGTTCTTTAATTTTCCCGAGCCCTCGAGAATCCTCAAAACATTCTTGAGTCATCCCTTCGGGGTCCACTTGTGCCCAATCAAAATCTTGACTTTTAACCTTTGAGCCCCTTATCTTTCCTTGACCAAGAGGAGCTTATTACAGGGATGATGTGATTTATTTTGGGTTCAATTGATGGTAAATATCTAGATCATTGTGGTATTGAGAGGGTGCTAATGGCAATAGGTTTGGAGGAATGTTATAAGGTTGAAGCTGGTTCCTTTAGATTGTTTAGGGTATAGGATGGCATATAGGAGGTTGGAGGAATATTTTGAAGGTGAGGAGAATTTTTATAGGTTTGGGGTATTGATAATGTAACAACCTTAGCCCTTGCTGTTAATTAAAAAAAATGCAGGGTTTAATTTTTTTCTTAGAATATTCCCCATTCCTAGCCTTTGGGACCCATGTAGATCTGGCTTGCCTGATGTGTGCTTGTAGTGGGAGCACAATGGGAGAACTTTCAAGGGTATTCAGGCATCTGACCTTAGTTTAAAGTGTCCATGTTGGTGAACATATTCTTTTTTTATGAGGATGATGAGAACCCAAGGAAAATACACAGAGACTGAATTCAATTTCTTAACTTCAATCCGATTACAAGTAAAATCTGGGCATTCGAGAGGCCCTTAACTCTCCTAAGACTCAATACCAAAAACTTATTCCCTCCCATCTTCTCCCCCCCTCTGCATATTCCCCACCCTCTTCCTTAACCGAATTCTGTTATGCATTTGCTGGGTTGTTACACAACCCAGCGATTTCCCACTCTACCCCTTATGCACACGGCTAGCTGTTATGCCAGCCAGCCCATTTACACCCCTGCCCCCTGCCCCCTGCCCCTTGGAGCTCCCCTTGGACCTTCTTTGATAAGTCAAGTGAACCGGGGGCCTAACAGAGGAGATGATTTTCCATCTCTCTCACTTCTTTTGTGGGCATCTTGGGCAAATTGTACATTCGAAGAGATTCTTAGGTATTCATGAATAAATCATTGACACATCCTGTACTCATATAATCTCTTTTTGACTTTTTTTAATATAGTCTTTATATATCAAAAATAAAAAAGTAAAACCTTGAAGAAGATTGGAGAAACTAAATCCTTATGGTAGTATCAGAAAGTTACTGCAGCTTACATTATGACTGTTGGGGAGTTTGTCATTTACTGTCCATTAATTTAGACTGTAATTTGATGAAATGGACAACCAACTGGATGAATGGTGTGACAAAAAGATTTTGGGATTAGAATGCATCCTTGACCATGCTTACTTTTAAGATTTCAAAAAATCTATATTTTCTTTCCTCAACCCTAATTTTCCCTTAATTTATTATGCAGGGGTGTGACTGCCATTTCGTTCCCCACATGTGATTCATACGTATATTCGGCTGGTGTAGATGGGGTTGTCTGCAAACTAGATTCCAGGACAGGAAACTTGCTAGAGAAATTCAGAGCTTCCACAAAGGGAATACATTCAATGTCTGTTTCGTCAGGTTTGTTGCCGTGCTATTACTCCATTTTCATAGATAAGCAAGCACCTCCTCTGCTTTAGTCAATGTTAAATGACTGTTGAAGTTAAAATCATATTTTAATGGGACCAAGACCTAGTTTTGTGGTAAAGACATGAATTACTATATTAATGATGGCTATCCTTTGTTTTTAGGGATTCTGGATCCAACTTTAAGAAGAAAAATGCTATCCCAATATTTAGTTGCGTTGAAATTGTTGATTAGTAATGGTTTAAAGGTTGGTTGAATTGATAGACAAAACTTGTTTTGAGATGTGTAATGACTACAAAGAGGTCTCCACAGACTAAAATTTGTAAAATATTATTTGATTAAGAAGCTTCACGATCTTTTTAATTGATTAACTAGAGTTTTCTCTTCTTTTTTTTTTTTTGGGGGGGGGGGGGGGGGGGGTGGGTGGCAATGTTTTTCCGATTTTAGGTTGATTTATATTGATTTAACATACACAAGCACTGGTGTCTCCAAGGGGGATTATGTGTGTTTTGATATGCATCAGCATAAGAAATTTTGAGCATGCCCCCAATCCCTGTATTTTTTTTTACGCTTCTAAATGGTGTGAATCCATCCATTGGGCTTCATCAATGCCGCAATTGTTTGGACTCCTTAGTCGGTGAAAGTAAAGCTTCAATTCAGCACATTATAACCCATCCACTGGGTGCTTCAGAGAGAAAGAGGGAGTTATCTTGTTATCGTACTGGAAAGTGAATAGCACACTAGGCCACTATTGCTATTTTATATCTGGAGGTTAATGCTAGTTGGGTCCAAACTGAGATGTAATCACGTGCATTAAAATATCTGGGTCATCCATATATTTGTTTTCTTTTTTATCTTTGTACATTATATTTACTTATTTCCGTTTTACTGCTTGATGCATGCCCTTAAATACTTGTTTATAATTTTGATATCTGGATGTTTATGGGGTTTTCATCCAAGTCAGATGGGAAATTGTTGGCAACTGCTGCTGCTCAGTTGAAGGTTTTTAGTTGTTCAGATCATAAGAAGATGCAGAAGTTTTCAGGCCATCCTGTGAGTTTTTTGTTGCCCTTTTCTTTTCCTGGTTGAAATGATATCTTATCCTTCTTAATTTATATCCTGTTCACAAGTAACTGGATATTTATCACATTCAATTTTCTTTTTATGATTTCCATAGATAGTTAAATAATATATATTTTTTTTCAACTGGTCAATAGGGGGCTATTAGGTGTATAATCTTCACTGATGATGGGAGATATATTCTTTCTTCTTCTGCCGCCGAACGTTATGTTGCAGTTTGGAAACTTGATGGCAGCAAAAAGCAGTCAGCCTGCTGTGTACTGGCAATGGATCACCCTGCTGTTTTTCTGGATAGCAAGTGCATTGACACTGGCAATGTAGATGCTTCAGATTTCTCTGTCTTGGCCATATCGGAAATGGGAATCTGTTACTTTTGGTATGGAAATGATATTGAGGAATTACGCAATTGCAAGCCCACAAAAGTCTCCTTATCTCTTGATGACCAATACTTTAAGAGTCAGAAGGGTGCAATGCCTACTATATTTGCTGCAAAATTACTAGGCAAGGCCAAACCTGCATCTGGGCACATATTTTTGGCCCACGGTTTGCTATTAAAGCCGTTGTTTGAAAAAATCTTAGTGCATTCTGGCACAGATTTGAAATTAAGCAGTTCTCTTGATGGAATCCTTCTACCTATCAGTCAGTCTCACAAGTTTAGAAAAGAGTCACATGTACATAATGAAAGTAAGTTATGGTTGATCACTACTTTCATGTTAACCTTGTTCTACTTAATCTTGATCTTTTTAAGGGTTCTGTGAGATTGCGTATTAGAATTGTTATACTTTTTATAGAACTCTTCTTTGTCTTTGACATTTATAGATTTTGGCTTATGCAATTCTGGTTTTTGACTGAGTTTATTGCATTCTTTTGGGCGATGATAATCTACCTCTTGTCTAGATATGGTTTTCATGTGTTGGTTATAGATGTGCAAGAACATTTGCTTAATCTAATCCTTATATAAAGAGACACAACTAAAAAGCTCAACTGCCTCATTTTACTAATCTTCCAACCCATGTAGAGATGGTATGGTATGTATTCATATCAAGGAGGAATATGTTATCTTGCCGAACAATAAATTAATTCCAATTATGTACAATATCTAATACCTGTTTCTTTGTTGCTAGAAGTTTGTGCATCACATGTTTATATCTATATTGTATCATACAACATCAAGATAGTAGCTCCTTTCTGACATAATATTCTGCTGCACTTGAATCTGCTTCTTAATTTGGTAGTATATAAGAAATATGCAATTGGTAAGAAAATGTATAATCTTTATTTGATAATAGGGATCCTTTGCATGGAGCCATCGCTGTCCTGTGATTTCTTCAAGAATTCTTTGAAAATAATTGGTTTGTTATTGGAAAGGTATTTCATATTTGAGTTTGCAGTGACTTCTGCATGGCAATCTGCTTTCATCAATGTTTTCACCTGGCGTTTAGTTTGGAAGATGTTTATTGTCTCCTCTTATGCATTTTTATGTGGAGCACTCATTTAGTTTGGAAGATGTTTATTGTCTCCTCTTATGCATTTTTATGTGGAGAACTTTTTTCAATTGCGTTTTGAATCTTGTGGATGATTTTTGACTTTTCAATTGTAAACAGCTAGTGCACTAGACCGTGCAAATGCAGAAGATGCTATGCACCCAATTCCTAAGATATTTGATTTTCATGACAAAAAGAAAAGAGATCCAAAGTTGAAACTTATCACTGATGGCATGATGGCTGATGATTTGGTCAACAGCAGCTGGCAAGCTCAGTTGGAGGCGAAGAGAGGTGTGCCTGAAATTTTCAAATTTTAGTTCTTCCGTATCACTTCTTATATGATTATTATCAGCATGAGTTTTTTTTTTTTTCTTCATGGAATATTTGTGGATAATGATATTTAGTAGCATAATCACTACACTGCTCACATTGAACTGTTATTTATTATGGCCTTCAGTTGCATTATTATGACTTGTCATTTGTAAACCTTTAATTTGCCTTAGTATATTGTGTGTGATTGTATAAATTAAACTATGTGTTTGAAGCTTATAGCATTGCTCATGATGTTGTGATTTGCAATATGTTGTGCAAATATATATGTATGTATGTACTTGGTATGTATGCTTATCAATGATTTGAGGACCGGAGTGGACCAGCTAGTTCAACTGAGTGAATTGGGAACTGGGCCAGTTCATGGGGAAAAAACTGATTGGTTTTTTCAGCAAACAGTGGTTGAACTGGTGAAGTGGTCAAGCCTGGCCAATTGAACTGGGTGAGAGTTTTTTTTTTTCTTTTTGCTTTTCTAGTTTACTTTTAAGAATTAGAAAATATAATAACAATTTGAGATATTTGGAAAGAGTTGAAGTCCCTCATTTGAATATCACCTATCATTTTGTTGGTACATGAATAATCTTTTTGTAATTTTTTATTTTTATTTTAAATATTATTGTTCTTGAGTTTTACTTTATTTTCATTATAAATTTATTTTAATATTGTTGTATAAACATTTCCTATTTCTAGGTGTTGAGAATTCATATTAGTTTGATTGTATTAGATGCTGTATATATTAGTGAACAAATTTGGTTCCTAAAGTATGGAACCTAGAAACGAGAGACTGATTTGGTGGAAATCCAAAACATAATTGATTTCTCATGAAATAAGAATTATATACAGCTTTCTATGTTATCAATTCCTAATTTCTAGCAGATGATGAGCAACATAATTGAGAATATTTACAAGATAATTTACAAATCTACTCCTATAATTTCTCCTACTTGATTAGGAGACTTATCTTGTTTTTTATCTTTTTATTTCTCCTCCTTTATCTTGATGCGCCAGCCCACAACCGAAGCCCACATCAACAGCAATCTTCTTCTTTGCTTTGGACTCTTTTTTACTTTGAGGTTCCCTCGGATCCGAGGACTCTCCAACAATTAGTTGTACATTGTACCTAGCTTAGGTAACTTGTACATAGCAGTTATAGTATTTAAGTATAAATACTTGTAACCCTAGGTCAATATAATTGAATTATTTTTTTCCCTCCAATCTCTAATTTCCCTCTCCTTTTCTGTCAGTTCTGTATATCATTGCATAGTACGATAATGTTGTTTAATAATAATACATTTTAAAATCTATAAAGTATCATTTGTTGAGTTTTAATTATTATTTATATATTTATTTTATAAAAATACATCTTGGTTCCACTTTGGTGTTCGACTACTAAGCTGTGAACCTCTTCTCTTTCGAGTTCGATGCCCTAGTGTGGTTTTCTGAACATTGATGTTTACATGTCTATGCATTATGGGAAACAAACACAGGCATACACTTGGCAGGAGATACAAGTCAAGCTAACAGACCTGTCCAATATTTGAATAAGCAAATGGTTATTTTGTAGAAGTTCTTGTACTGCTGTTTCTTAGCATTACTGTTGGTAACAATAATCTGATCAGGAAGAAATGAAATTGATTAAATTGGGTGGTGTTGACATGGAGGTGGAGGAAGAAGCAAAGGAGGAGATGCTAAAAGAATAATGAGATAGAAATGAAAGAACAGAAGTGGATAGAAGATACCGAGTTATGCTTTTGGAAAAAAAAAATGCAAGCAGGATAGAGGGTAATTTCATTAAAGAGGAAAAGCTGTGAGATACAAGGAAAAGAAGAATGGATGTTGGCAAATCATTCATTACTGGAAGCCATTTCAGTCTTATTTTTAAAGAAAAGAGTGTTTCTGTATATTTTATGAACATGAGCATGGATCTGGATCATCTAGTCTGATTGGTTTCCTTCAGCTCTGTGGTATGTTTAGGATGCGAAAGGTCCTGAGTGTCTGAATTCCAATATCTGTCTTAGTTAAAAGGAATTCTCTGTGCTTGTTGTTTAACAGGGTCACCTAGTTGAGAGGGTTACTTCCTGTAAAATGATTTTCAGCCTTTTTTCTTGTTGCTACTTATTTGTAGCACCTACTTATCTCTAATGCATCAGGTACTTGTGTCAGTTTTCAGTTTTAGGGGCATGCCGGCTGACAATCCAATTGGCAGTTTCCTGGCTTTCATTCGTAAATGTAATATAGCGATGGGAAGAATTATTAACTGTTATTCTTTTGCATTTACTGTATCTTTAGGTTAACATGAACTATTTGTGCTTCTATTCATTTCATGTTTTTTTTTTGTGTGCTAATATATACATTTCATGCTAAGGATTTAATATTTGAAAGAAGCATTTACTAGTATTTTTCCTTGATTATGATTAGCAGATGAAATGGACAACGTTGAAGATGTTCCTAGTATTTGTATGGAGGACCGGCTTAGGACCTTGGGAATACTTGACAATAAACAGGATTACATGTCTGATAAAATAATTGATTCAACAAAGTTGATGGGCATCGATATTAACGCTGATCTGCCACAGAAGAAGGTTTGTTTCCTAGCTTAGTGGGAATTCATGTATTAGTTATTGCAGCTGCATCTCATTCAAGTGTTCTATTGTTCCTTTTTTAGTATTTTCAATTTTTGTTCTATTTTCTGTGTTCACTCATACCCCTGTTTTCTGACTAGTTCTGATGGCTTAATTTCACCAGGTGAGGGCAGCTATTTCATCCATGGTACCTAGTGATGCTTACAAGTTATTGGAAGTCATGGTGGCCATGTGGCAGTCAAGGTGCATTTCTCCATCCTGCTGTGGGATTAAATATTCCATGTATAACTTGGATCTTGCAGCTAACAAACAAAATGGGATACTATGAAAACTGGAAATAAACTTTTTAGAATCAGACTATACAATCCTCCAAATGAAGTAACCCTTTTAGAGGATGACATGTTAATCAGAACTGTTTGCTACTGAAATAAAATTTGCTTTTCTGGAAACATTCATACTGAAACAAAATTCACCTTTCTGGATCTTCGTTGCTGTTGGATTCCAAATATGTATAGTTTCTCTTTGTTACAACAAAACAGCTAAATATATGTGTATTTTTGGCATTTAATGCTTTTTTTCCCCCCCCTTTTAACAGATCATGGAGTGGAAAGTATGCTCTTCCTTGGATTGGTTGTATATTGGTGAATCATAGTGATTATGTAATATCTCAAGAACCAGTGACACAATTGCTGGATTCTTTACACAAGGTAAAATTTTGTGTGACAGCTTTCTGCATTAATATCTTGTCTTGGATTTAAATGCAGCTATCAACTTATTGTTTTTTATATATTATTTTTTTAATTCCCCCTGTTGTGTCATTTGTATTAGATTAGATTTAAATGTATTCATGTAATTTCTGTATTGCTGCATAATCTTTTCTGTTTTAGCGTTAGAATAAATTGCTCTTCTAGAAGGTTTGTTTCTAGAAGGGGGCAGCTGTCTCTTGGGTTAGTTAAATCAGTTAGGCAGTTGGTCAGCTAGTTATGTTTTTTTCTTGTACTCCGCACCCCTATATCCTATAAATAGGGGCCGTGGGATAGGAGTTTTAGGAGAGGTTTTAGTGCGCCTATAGTTGTGAAGTATAGCTTCAGGTTTTCTGTCTTGATTTCGGGATTGAGTGCGAGAATTAGGGAGTGACTGGTTTGTAGCTTGTATTCCCTAGTATCCCCATAGCTTTCAGTGTATATGGGGGCGGGAGGGGATTCTGGTCTTGCTGTATTTGTCCCATAGGATTTTCAAGATAGTGGATTATTGTGGCGACTAACAGTCTGGATGTAGGTCTTGGATTTCAAGACCGAACCAGGATAACTCTTGTGTGTTCTTCATGTGTGTATGTTGTGCTGTTGTTTCTCTCATATATGTGTTGCCTTATCGTTGTGATCTTGAGAGATAGAAAGCTATTTGAGTTGAGAGAATACATATAGAGAGTAGTGCAATTTCTCTAACACCCCCCTCCATGTTTTAGCATGCATATATGCCATATGGAACTATAATTTGAAACCCTTTCTTGTACTCTGTTTCGGTGCAGGGTACAACTCATGTCTAGAAGCAAACCTTCATCTTCATTTTTGCTTTCTGCATATTCAATTCAAAATATGAAGCACTTGTGGTTAACTTTTCTTATTATTTCTTTATATGCTTGTGCTTTATTTCTTGGGCCCTTTGTTCGTGATATCTATCTGGCTTTCTATTAGTGGTAATTTCATTTTGAGAATGCTTCTTTCTCTGACCAGTAACTGGATCATTTAGGTTGCCTTGCTGTAGAGGTCTTTACTTTCTTTTCACTTGTTGTTTTATTATTATTTTTTTGGTCTAGAATCCATGAAGATGTAGCGATTTTTATGTTGTTTTTTGGTCTAGAATCCATGAAGTGTTGGGGCAATTAAGCCACAGGCAGAGTTTTTATCTTATAAAGGGAGTAATAGTTTTAGGTGAGACTTGGCTCATAGCTTTCATCACTTTGGACCATAAAATACAATTCTCCATCACCTTATTAGTTGTAGGCCACAAATATTGCCAAAAATTGATTGACATCCTGTTGCCACATTTGCTAAGTATATCTTCAGCTAATTTTGAGGAGTTTCTTAGTTAAATAGGTGCATTACTTTCTTTACTATGAATTTGACTGAAGTAATCTGTTTGGTTTTGTCTGTGCAGTAAAACATGTACTGTTCATATTCTGTTCAACGTATTAATTAATACTGGATTAGACTTTCCTAATTGATAGCCTTTTTCATATGGTCAATTTCTTCTTTCAGGAAATCTCAATCGAATTTGGGTTCTAATATGTTGAAAATTTCCAAAAAGATACAATTGTTTTATCATACCATGGCCGTGGGCCATAAGTATAATAAAAGTATTGGATTCTACCTTTGTTCCTCCCTTGTTTTATTTATTTACATATTTGGTTGGGGTGGGGGAGGGGGAGATTGGAGTGCCATTAGTTAAACTTTGTAAGTGCCATTGTCCTTAAACACAGTGGTGCCAAAAGGATTGTGATGGCCGTGTATTATCTGGGTGACTTGAGCGGAATTTCTGACTTGGACACTGGAGACTGTAAGTCCACAGTTGCCATAATAATTTCAAGCTTAAGTTCCTTAATTTTCCCCCTGGAAACTCCCTGCTTGTTAACTTCCTTTTATTCCATTTATCATCTTGTTTTCTGCTGTTTCCGGTGTTTTTTAAGTTTTCTTGTTAGCATGTGCTGTCATGGGTTAACCATTCTTAATGATACAAGTACACACAGAAGATTTTATAGAACCTGCATATATACACTGGTTGAGGTTTTTCGTATTCATTCTTTATCAAACATTTACATATTGCCTAATTCCAGCTTACCAAGTCCAAGGGAGCATCTATCCAGTCTTTATTGCAGTTGTCTGGCCGTTTGCATCTCGTAACAGCACAGGTTAACTTCTCACATTTCAAATGAATTCATTCTGCAAACATGCTTAAATTTTGAGATCGAGAAAATATTTACTTTTCTTTTAGCAGATTGACAAGGCTGTTCAAAATGAAGGTCATAGCTTTCTTCATGATCACCAGATGGATGAGAGTGATGATGATGATGATGTGGAGGAATATCTTTATGGTGAAGAAGATGTAGAATCACAAAGTAGCAGTGATAATGACTAGGTTCTTTCTTTTTTAACCCCACAAGAGGTGATTATTTCCTTGCCAAACCCAATATGCTTTTTCTTGTACAGTTGTAAACTACCATTTTGCTAGTAAAGAGCTTGGATGAAAGGGTATTATGGACCTGGGTAAGTACAAGTATACAAATGTGGGAACTTGAAATCTATATCCTGTTATTATTCATGCGGCATTGATGCTGATTGCTGATGGTGCAGTAGACAACCTCCTTAGTTTTGTTTGATTTTCTTGGCTGAAAGCGGTTGAAACAACTCTAATATGATTTGTCCTTGGCTGAAAAGTTGAGTTATGTTCTGTGCAGAATCCTCTGTCCATGATTGCATATTGATCTTTCTAGGGGCATCTTGGGTACTGCATCCTTGATTACAACGACAATAATATCACCAATATGAGCATATTGGCCATGAACCTATAGAATGCATATAAAATTTTGTCTTTCTGATGTTTCTCTATGTTTTCTGCAAAGTACATTATTTTTTATGTTAGGTTCGCAAGATGCAAAGATGTTGTCCTGTTTCATTCATTTGAAATTGCTTACTTTATACAACAACATATCAAGCCTTTATCTTACTATTGTGGTCAGCTAACTTGCTTACATGATGATTGAGAAATTTCATGCATTCAGTAAAACATAGAGATCTAGAAGCCATTTTCAGTTTTTACCCTTGGTATTTTTATGTGATATTTTCTTACCATTCAGATGAGTATCTAGCTTAAGTTAAAATGTTGAATTGGTGGATGTATTCCGGATATCTATTTCGATGATCTAAATCTTGTTTGGTAAGGCACACCAATCCTGATATGGATATGGATACAAAAAAGGACATGTGGTAAGGCAACTGAAAAAATAATACTGTAGGGATAGCGCAAAAAGATTACACTTTTTTATATTTTGTACTACTAATATCTATGAACCTGATAACTAAAAGTACTGAAAAAGTAACATTTATTCCAAAATGAAGATACCAGTCAATCTATGTTATTGACAACATATAAAAATATAAAATAGTACAACGAATCCAACATCATATGCTATTGAATTTACAATAATGAAAACACAAATATCATTTGACATACAAAAGTGAAGTAACTATTTTTATTAGAGTTATAAAAATTTTAATCATGTTCAACTTTTGTATTCTTTACCCACAAATCATTTTATTTGTAAGTTTTACCTCAAAAAAATGTTATAAAACCTCAATTATATACTTCATTGTCTTCATGAGTGTGCGGAGTGTGACACTCCATGGATAATGATGATTGGAGAGATTTGAATCCATGTAGCTGAGCCCACCTAGTGGGATTAAGGCTTGTGATGTTATATTGAGGTATGCTTGGACTTCCTTGGCTTATTAATTGACAGTCGACTACAGGTTTCATTTGCGGTTGGCTCCCTTCCCGGTGGATTCAGGGTGGCTCATGTGGCGTGGAACATGTCCAAATTTGTAGCCAAACCATTTTACTAGTCTTCCGGTGCTGTAACCTGGTAACCGTTAGTTTCCGAATTGTTCAACACTGCAGGGGCACATGATACAACACCCGTGCTTACTCAACCACAATTTTGTCTCACTTTAAATCAATGCACTTCCCTAGACATTTTTTATACTTTTTTTTTTGGGGGGGGGGGGGGGGGGTTTAATATTTTTAGTCATGGAAAGTAAGCTGTTTTCTCCCTCCCCCTTTTTCTTGTAATATTTTCCCAGAAACATTCATGTACAAGAGATTTATGATAGTTTATGAATTACAAGTGCTTATATTGTTGAATTGTGATGGCTTCTACTGCTAGTTTCTCCGGAATTTGTGCTGGATGCTTTGACCTCTTGGAAGTTTTATTTATATTTGATTGATTTGAAAATTGCTAGTAGAGTTAAAAGACTGGTATCAAATGCATTTTCATGTGTCAAAGTTTTACCTGACATTGATTGATAGAGATATGTCATCTGCTACTGGTAGTTGGGTTCTTATAAAAGGGTGCACAAACTACTGCATCAACTTTGCCTTGGTTGTAGGGATTTGGTTGTGCTTTTTGCCAATTTGCTCATGGTGGTGGAATTGGAATGAAGAGTACAAGCTTTTTTGACTTTGGTACTCAGACTGTGACTCTTGAAGATCTAAATTTTCCTTTTACTTCTGAATCTAGTTCTTAGAACAGATAGTTTGTTTCGTTAAGTGTGCTTGGATTATGTGAATAAGATTAGGAGTATGGTATTGAAGGATGTCGTCAGTGCATGAGGTTCCCCGCTTTTCGGAGTACGGTATTGAAGGGTAAAGTTGTATGTGTATACAACTTTACCCTTATTTTGTAAAGAGGCTGTGTCCACAACTTGAATCCTTGACCTACCAATCATAAAGAAGCAACCTTACTATTGCAACCCAACCTTCATTAAGTAGCCTACCTTGCTTTCCCTTTGACAGCAGTTTGA
Organism: Diospyros lotus; assembly: GCF_014633365.1. Taxonomy (NCBI): domain Eukaryota; kingdom Viridiplantae; phylum Streptophyta; class Magnoliopsida; order Ericales; family Ebenaceae; genus Diospyros; species Diospyros lotus. The sequence goes on along the minus strand of NC_068347.1, from coordinate 29,016,318 downwards.
GGTTATCATTGTTTTACAACTCTTCTATTTGTTCTTTGGCTCAAAATTTTTGTATGCTTTCATTTAATCTAGTTTGATAATATAGCTGTTACTTTGTTGCTTCTTTTTGGTACGTGGCAAGATTCAGTGCTTGTTTGGTCTTTTCTGGATTAATTTAACTGGTTTATACAGCTGAGAAAGCTGCAACTTCATTTCTCTATGAACTTGTATGTTATTATAAAAGTGGCAGTGCCTGAATCTATATTTGCTTCCCAGAAGACATAATGAAGAAAATTGGTATAGCCTCCTTGTTAGGACATAATCTTGGCAACCCCTATCCCTATTGGGCAGTGTGGAGATCAGGAGGACTCGTAGCACACACCATACTGAGGGGGTGCTAGTTAAAAAGACACCATTTCTCAGTGTCGGGTATAGAACTACTATTGCTAGCTGGTTCACTTCCATAATCACCAGAAGGGCATGAGTTGAACCCTATCCTTGAACTTTATTCACTAAGCTACCACCCCTAGTGGTGTTAGTGTCGGAACCTGTGCCTTGTATGTCTGACTTTTCAAGTAAAACCTGACAAATGAAGTCTTCACTAGTCTTATGGAGATGCGTGTTTGGAACAACTGGCTGAAAAGATTGAAGTTTTAGCTCTTGCCATATTACTTTTTTGATATGCTTTGGAGCGAATGACGAATGTTTTACCTATATTTTATGATTCACTGTTCTGGCAGGCCCTGAGTGACTAAGTTACTTTTCTTTGTGAATGATTGTGACATAGTGAATACATATTTTTTACTGAATTATTTCTAGGTTTTCCTACCTAACAGTGATAGATCCAGAATGCACAGTTTTGTCAGCAAATATTCTCAACGACTCAGAAACCTGCTATATTAAGATTGCTAGATTTGGAACTTCAATGGAGTCTATATAATCTGCTGGTTTTGAAAACATTCTGAATATTCATACATGCTTCTTTCCTAGTGGTCTATGGTTAGGGAGGTTGTCTTCCGTGCTTAGCATTTTGTGTCTAACAGTTTTCTTATAGATCCAATTGGGCATTAGCTTTTGATCTGATGGTAGTTGCCCAATGTGAAATTGATCGGATAATTTGATGTTATGCAGCTCCTGAATCTTTAGATTCTATGACACCCATTTAGGAACCCGTAATTGGAGAAGTCAGCCAATTTAGATTGTAGAGAGATGAGGAATATTACTAGTTTACTACAGATATTTTCAAGAGTGATAGATACTGTTCTGGGTACTTAATATTATTTGCCAAGTTGTAAGGAACTTTATATTGGAAAGGAAGCTTCCAGAAAACTGTGCCTTTGATTCAGGTTTGCACGTCTCGAGGTGGTATTGTACAGTGCAGAAGAATAAATAACACTATGGATTTGTCAGCTTCTCAAATGCTGACAATGATTCTCGATCAAACAATAAGATCGAGATGATGAAAGAAATAGAGAGAGAGAGAGAGAGAGAGAGAGAGAGAGAGAGAGAGAGAGAGAGAGAGAGAGAGAGAATGCAGAAATAAGGGAGAGAAATGAGAGAGAGAGAGAGATCAAAATATTCTCAGAAATTTTCATATCCGTGGAAGAGAATTCAGCACTATATATATAGCTGGATTCTTAACCTCCCATGTGCTGTGACCGCCTACATGTGCATGGGAATGTACCAGCTGCTAATGCAGCAACTAAGTACAACCCCTTACAGCTAGCTTTCATTTATACTGTTTTCACCCCTTTACTATCTCTAATTATGGTAGACTCCCCTTACAAGTTAATACATGACAGGATTCTTTACAAGTAAGGAATTCCACGTAATTTGAATTAGATGTCTAGGTAATGTAATGTAAAACTAAACTCTTCCTATTCTTACAAGCAAAGAACCTGATTCATTAATATACATCATCGCATGCTTAAGATGATAATGTTATTGTCCTTGACAATATTATTTTTTATTCTGCATTGACATTTGAGATACGTCTCTGTTAGGGGCTAAAGACCGTGACTTTTTACCATGCTGGCATCTTTTTCCTTCTAGACTATCCTACATGAATTTGGGTTTTCATCACTGAACATTGAAGTGATATTGCCATTGCCATTGCTGCTGCTGTGATAATTGTCACTGTAACACTCTGGTCTACTGTAATGTGTGTGTCGTGGTGGTGACCTGACATATTCGTATTCAGCGACATAAGGTGACGGCTTGTATGCGTTATAGCTGTGGGTAACATAAGGCGCTGGTTTGTAGGTGCTATAGCTGTGAGTCACATGGACAGGTGTGGATGGCCCTTGTTGAGTCACTTGGGCAGGTGTGGATGGCCCTTGTTGAAATCCAAGCTCTTGTCGGGACCTCGGTCCACTTGGGTAAGTGTTCCAGGGTCCACCATAGATGTGACCATAGCTGTGACCATAGGGATACCTGTGCCCATGGTCAGGTGGGTGGTGGTATATAACATGAACCTCTTCTGCACCCGTAGGCTTGGAGGCTTGTGCTGGTTGTCCTGCAGAGGTCTCCTTAGGAACAGTTGATAGGGGTACATCTGGAGGTGGATCTTCATTTGGCGGTTGGTCTTTAGGTGGTTCTGCTGGCGGGGCTGCTTCGGCTGGTGGAGCTTCTGCTGGAGGTGGGTTTGCCGCATCAGGAGCTGGTGGTTGCCCTGTCGGCTGATCGGGTGCTGGCTCCGTTGACTGAGCTGATGGATCTGATGGTTCTGTATGGGAACAAATAGTTGCTGTCTTTCTCGTCTTCCTAATGGCTTTGACTATTTTCTCAGGGTCCGCCCACCCAATTATTGTTAACTTTTGTTGAGGGAAGTCGATGTTAATGTCGTAAATACCTGTAATTTAGAACCCAAATTTAGAGAGGTTCCTCAAAAGAGCGGCAGGAAAGGAAGAACGGATTGAAAAAACACGTGTGTAATTAATCACGTACCATTAATGCCATGTAGAGCCTTCTTGATTTTCTGCACGCAACCATTACAATCCATTCGGACCTCTATCACGGTGACTCTAGGGTTCTGCATTTGTAATGAAAATCTTGCGGTTAGAAGTAGTTTATAGGGGGAAACCACAAAGATGAACCCAGAGAATGCTAATTTTCATAAATCAAACGATATGGTATTATCAAAAATGATGCAAGTTGTTGGGGCATACCTCCAGCTCCGGAACCATTGTTTGAAGAGAAGGTGGAGAAATGGAGAAGAAACACAGGTTCTTTGTCTGGAGAATCAATATATGGCATTCATATGCAAACGGGAATAGAATATTTAAAAGGCAGAGGGTGTGGGGCATGCAAGGAATCTCTTTTTGAGAGAGTAATAAATAGGCATTGCTGCTTGATTGGCTTTTTGAGATTTTAGCGCCAAACTGATATAGAGAGAGATGGGCGTGGGTTCATGGAAAGGGTGGTTGTTTGTTTGGACCTCTGAATGTTGAACCAAAGGGAATTTGCTTTAAGATGGATGGCTATCTACGATAGAGTCTGCCTGCAGTTTTATGATATCCAAGACCGACCAAGGATTTAAAGTGAAAATAGACGGTAGAGTCTCACTGGCCTTCACTGTCAAAGTAGCTTTATGAGGATATCCATTTGGTAGGAATCCTTTTCTTACAAGAAAGAGATCATTGAAACAAATGAAAGTGTCCAAGTTATATTTTATGTTTCTACTGAATTATACACGCATGAGCTTTCTAGAGCACAGCCCATCCTCCATTTTTTGCCGTAAAGGTTGATAGAGATCTGATTCTCTCACTGGAGCCGTAAGGTTCTTTCTCACTAATGCTACCCAGCAAGTGTTGATTATGAATTTGTGATTAGGACAAAAGCCTTCATTCATTTGTCAGCCGTTTGTGGTCACTTGGTTACAGGACCACCCTTATTTTGCACTTGAAAATGTTCATTTGATTGTCTGAAACAGTTCATAACCATAATTGTTTCAAGAATCTCCTTTTGAAATGAGCTCAGACGGTTTCATACTCGGTTTTGATTGGATTACATTTTAAATTACATTATTTAATCAATACGTACAACTTCTCTATTTGTGTAGCATTTGTTTTTTATTGTCCATTTGACTTGCCCCTACCCCCCCCCCCCCTCTCTCTCTCAAAAATCAGAATTTCATCATGAATCAGGCTGTTATGCTTCCTTCCCTTCCAAATTTACCAATTTGGCAGATTTACTCAAGAAGTGTAATTGCTTGATCCATAGCACATGCGTTTGTTCTTTGGTTCTTTGCCAGACTGCATTCACCAATTTGACTTCAAGTGCCAGCCAGTCCTTAGAACTTCTCGCTCTCCCGCTTACCATGTTGCAGAGTTTGTTTTCAATTTGGGCAGAACTTAAAATAGAGGGTGGGTTCTGTTTGCCAAAAATTATGCTAATAGAAAACTTAGTTAAATGTTGTCTTCGTAATCATGCCCGTCCAATGTGTTTGGAACCACCGGAGTCAACAGAGGAAAGTAATATTAATGGGGGTATCTATCTTCCTTCTCATTGTTTTGTACTTCTCTTCTTCTATTATTCTTCCACAACCTCCAGATAAGCTTGACTATTGAAAGAAATGACAGGAAATTTGGCTCCATTCTTCTCACTGTCTCCTTGTGGAATCTTTTAACCCAACCCAACACTAGTAGTACCACTGGCTTTACGTTTCAGACTCATCATGATCAAGTTACATCCCCTCCAGTCTTTCACTTTGAGTTTGAGATTCTAAACCATGATAACATGGGCAAGTTTTGCTCTCTCTCTCTCTCTCTCTCTCTCTCTCTCTCTCTTTTTGGAAAAAGTCTCTCCCCTAAGAATAATTTTCTTTTGAAATACAAAAGTTGACACTAGAATGACGTAACAATAATTTTTTTTTTGTAATAATTATAAGACACTAAAATATCTTTACTTATTGCCCAACAAAAATACTTAACCCAATCACTTAAAATCATATTCTAATTGAAACATCTACTCTGAATGAGTCCACAATTAATGTGGGCTTCAATAAAAATTTCTTTCATTGATATGGGAGGTGGAATCAATATATTATGAAAACCAGTGTCTTCTCAAAACCCTAGATATTTTAATTTCTCAAGGACTGGAAGGGAATGGAGGTCAGATTGAACTTTTGTGGGGGGTGGTTGTCTTGAATGGAATCTACAGGCTGGCTTGTGCCTAGCTATGCATTTCTTGTCTCGGATGCTGACATTCCCAAGTAAAAGAAAAAGAAGAACTAATCCATCATCTCCATTTATAGAACATTTGGCTCAATTCTTTGCTTAAAAGGAATGAATTCATCATATAACCAGTACATGTATGCGTGTCGAGATGAGGCAATATTTTGATGAAAAATAAAATTTTAGTTTGATGATGCTGGGGAGGCACAAAGCACAAGTAGCGTCGAATTTTTGCAAGAGTTAAGTTTTTTGTATCTTAGAGTGACCTCCGATGATCAAATTAGTGCTAAAAAAAAAAAATAATGCGAGCACAAGAATGCTACGTGAGTTAAAGAATGTGTTTACATTGGAGATTGTACCCTTTATATAGTTCAAATATTGTTTAATGAGATCTTCCGGATGAGATTGATGAATTGGAAGATGAGAGCCATTTGTAATAACAATCCCCTTATTTCTTTAAAGGGGTTTATAGATTTCAAAAAATGTGGAACACGATATTATGTGGTCAATTGCTCTCTAGTGAAGTAAGATATGGAGTTTTACTAGCATTAAAGGAGGTGAAGAGACACTTACCAAAAGTGGCTCCAAATAGAGATTTATAAAATAGGAAAGATTACAAAAAAGAAACAATGGGGAAATGAAGCATAATTAAATTTGTACAAAAAATTCAAACAATGAGGGGTGTGCAAAAATTCGGTCCAATTGAACCGAACTACCTAAAATTATCAGTTCAATTTGTTTTTTTAATTCAATTTGGATAATTTTTTAGAAAAATTTGATTTTTCAGGTTTGGTTAGGTTTTTTAGTTGAAAATAATCGAATTAACCAAATTTTAAGACAATGAATTTTTTATGGTTATAAACGATGTCATTTTTGGCTCGCTACATGGTTTTCTAGCTTGTTTAGTTTTTCAACGTTCGGTCTATCGGTTAGTTCAATTTTTTTTTGTATTTGTTTGGTTTATACAATTTATATTCAAATTTTTTTTATCGATTAATTTGGTTTATTAAGTTTAATCAGTCAATTTAGTCTCTCGATTCGATTTATTCGGTTTGTTGATTTACCAAATCGGCCATTTGCACATTCCTTCAAACAATAAACATAGAAACCGGGCCCATCGATAATCCCACAATTGTAGGAAATTTATTGGAATGAATCTTGGCCCATTGATGATTGATTCTTTAACAACCACGTTTTGTAATATGCTTTCCTAATGAATGAGAATAATTTTTACTTAAAAGTGTAGTTGGTTCGATATTTTTGTTAGCATGCTTTCCATTTGTTAGTACTTTCCAAGACTAAATAAACACATAAGTTTTCGTTACTTAGCAAACATATCTTATATTGCTTTACTTCGAAGATCACTTGAGGTAGGAAACTTAGGATTTTCAACAAGTCTCTTAGATTGCTAGAAGGTGCTGAGTTAGACTAGTTGATCAAACTATCTTAGCTTTTAAAGCACTGGGATCTAGGGTTCCGGTCTAGATTGCACAAAAATGAAAACGAAAAATGTTTTTGATAAGAAAAGAAAATACGGACAATTTTTTTCCAAAAAAAAAGTAGAAAATAGAAACACAAGATAAACTATAAATTTAAAAAATATATGAGATTTTTTACAAATATAATTATATATATAAAAAAATTATAAAAAATAATTCAAACATAATACAAACAAACATAAATTCCATAATATATTGAAACAAATATAAAAATAAAGTTCACAATACATTTAAACAACCATCAACAATATTTACAAAATTATATTATCCTTAACTTACTAATTAAAAAGTTTTTGTATTTCGCTCATAATATTTTTCTAACCTTAGGCAATCCTACAGTCTAGAAATCCAACGTTTTAGTAGGTCAAAACACATTCAGATGTCTAGAAATCCAAAGGATAGCCATACACCCATAACTAAATTGATTTTATACTGTAACAATCTCCTCCCAATAATGCAGTGTACTCCAAAAATTTAGCATTTTAATTAACAGAGAGTTTTAAATGATAGCAAAATTCATTCTTTTTCAGACTTCACCTAGTCCAAAAAAAATTAAAATAAATTCATTCTTGAACCTCTCTCACCTTTTACTCCCTAAAAACTTGCTAAACAACAACGCTACAATCTATTCTAACCGTTAGATACTCGGCTTTGAGTTTCTTGATAAGTTCGAGTCTTGTGAAAAGAGTTTTGTACTCGATTTCATTATTGAATATCTTAAACTCAAAGTACGTATATCGTCTAGTATGACTTTTTTAATTTAGGATAATTAATCTAACCCCACAACCCCCAAAATGGGAGGTTTCATCCACAAAGAGGGTCCAAACCTATTCATCTACACTAGATTCGTTCTCCATCCAAGTCCCTTAGATAGTTCAATAAAACTAATCAAATTCTATCAAGCTAGACTCATGTGCTATTTTTATAGGTATCCATGGTAATTTGCTTTTGTATTTCATGTTTACTATGACTTTTTAAAACAATCCTTTTTATTAGGTGAAAATGTATATTTAAAAAGAGTCAGCCTACATGTACATCATTTTTGTACATTTTGGGCTACACAAGGTGTATCAATGACAAAAATACCATGCGCCTCTCTATGCGCTTCACGCGCCTCTATGCGCCTCAGAGGGATATTTTTATCATTGATACACCTTTGTGTAGCCTAAAGTATACACAAAAGTATACCAATAGTATTTTTCATTTAAAAAAGAAAACATAGAGACTTAGAATGGTGTAAGTCTACAATGGGCTACATATGTAAAAATGCCAAACCACAAGAAATTTAGGTAGAATCAACCCAAAAATATAAACACTTTTAAAGAGGCTTATTAAATATGAGCATGGGGTTTGCCCAAGATGTAGGCTTCCAAAACTTTGTAAATCCCCATCGCACTCTCTTTGCCTGACCTGATTTCTTCTTCCTTCTCTTGAAGCTCCCCAGTGGCAAGGTGTATTCACTTGTTATTTTATAGATGCACCCACCATTGCTAGCTGCTTCAAACCTAACACCATAAGCAATGGATGCAAGCTTGTCATGTTGAAAATAAATGATTCAATATATAGGGCCATAAATGTATTTTTTTAATGTGTAATGTTATTTTAAAGTTTAGTCAATTAAAAATGATCTATAAAATTTAATTTTGAGCTATTGGGTATTAAACTATCATGGAATTAATATATAGAGATATAAATTTTATTTCTAAATTGATGAGGGGCTAATTTAAAAATATTAAAAGTTGGTAATTGTTTTTAGCAATTATATACGGGTTATGGTCCTCAAGTAAGATTTTTAATCTCTCTGCATCTCCATCAATAGAGAAATTTTAAAGAAATTACGAATCAATTGGAAGATCAAAAGACCCGTTTTGATCAATCATAACAATAGATACAGGTACGCTTTCGCTTATTATTTATTTTATTCTTAATGATTTGACATGAATGTTTTTGAATTTGGGTGATAATTCTACATGTCACCCAATGGGCCACCCTCAGTCAGGGTGTATTTGCACACAAGCTTCTCCTTGTCAAGCTCAGCTCATCAATTATGTGCTCCACATACTTGAAATGGCTACCTGCATGCATATATAATAGCTTGAGTTAGTGTTTCTGATTCCACAACTCCAAAAGAACTACTCAAGCTTTCAAAAACAGCTTAAAAAATAAAACCATAGTTACTAAGCAGACTATTAATCAATATTACAAAAAGTTCAATGAGATATTCAAATATCACTGTCGCAATTCATGAAAATAGAGTTTGAAATAAACTATTGGCCTAATCACCTCATTTATTCTAAATTTTTTGCCAATTTTCTATTTAATCTTATTTTGAGTTCAATTTATGCTTATTACTTTAAGATTAGTTGTAATTGTATTTTAATTTTCAGCGATATGTGTTTCTGCTAACGTGACAAAATGAGTTGGGATGCTGATGTGAAGTTAAGAGCGAGCCTAACAAAGTAATAGGGCTATGAACTTAATTGAAGGGGTTATTTAGAAGAGAAACAAATTAGATAGACCTAAAATACCAGAATTAAAATGACCTAAACTATAGTAGGAAGTTGAATAATAAAGTTTTTTGGAACCGGTGGAGTCTGATCTCTTGGTGTCTGACCGGTCGGTTCCATCCAATCTTAGCAAGTATGCTTGAGACAAATGCATGGTTGGTTGGTGCTAACCTCGAGTGAAATTGACCTGTTCAATGCTCCCATTTCCTGCTGCCGCATCTCCTTCAATGACCTCCACACTCTTTTATGAATTGAGGCAGCAGCTTGGGGATTAAGGTACTGGAATACTGGATTAAGGCCATGAACATTCTTATGGGCGAGTTTGGGCATGCGCAAGCTCTTGGGTAAAACATGTCACCCCCATGTTAGTGTTCGAGACTTGATTTGGGCAGATAATTATATAGCTGGAATTGCAGCCCTTTTGAATTTCTCTCATATTATATAACAGTGGCAAGGCATGGAAATTATACTACTAGTCAATGTTTCAGACAATTCATTGTCTTTTCCAACTACACCTTTTTCCTTTGGTCTTGGAGTTCCAAAGTTGAAAGATTAGATTTTGTATCCAAGAAGCTAAGCTAAGCTAAGCTAAGCTAAGCCATATACATGTGAATGTGATGCACATGACTAGACTTAGAGGTCCAACACCAGTCAGTAGGCTTTCCTTCCACAAACAATATATCCTGAAAAAAATGGGCAAGAAATAGGTAAATATTCATATAAATTTTTAACACAATAAATGAAGCCTGCGTGAATTTCACCAACACCAGTATGGATAATGTGATTTAGTCCTTAAATCTTACAAGTTTAGATGGATAATATGTTGAAAATTAAATCTTAAAAGGGATTAGATACGTAACAAATAAAAAACTATCTTTAGATATATGTATACATATATATGAGTGTATAAACACCATACCTAATTAGGATATCATGTTTAGAAGATTGAAGTCATATTTCTTATGTTACTTGTTGCCCTTGTAGTTTCTTTAATGCATTAACTTGAACAATCCCCTTCCAAATGAATCTTGTTTATATTCGGGTTGTTTTGAGTTTTATATAAATTTAAACTTGAATAAATCGTAATTAAATTTACAATTTTTGACCCAAAACTAACTTAATCTCTACTTAATTAAATTTGAGTTTTGATTGATTGTGTTGTGCCATGGTTTCAGAATCTATGTTAGGTACACAAATCAGTTCAAAATTTTTTAGCACAAAATCTATTACACATCAAAACATATCTATACTATTATATAATTCATTACATTCAATTTATAACATACTCAAATTTATCACTTCACTAAATCTAACATTTGTTTAAATTTTACTTAAAAAACATAAAAATTCAATTACAATTGTTAATTACTCTAATTAAAATAACACAAGTCATAACTCTTATCTAATAGTTAACCAAACTTTGACATCGTTTGTCAAAATAAGTTACAAATAATGGAATCAAACTCTTTAACCACATTAAATTAGCTCATACCCACCTTAAATTGCAAGCATTTCTATGAAATTATTACCAATTTCGATTTGAAAAGCTCTTAATTACGATATTATGATCATATCAAAACAATAACTGCATTATTAAAATAAACCGACTAGATCGAACCAATGGATAATCATGATCACGAACAGTGAACTGTTTTATCAACATACGAGCAGACCATATTCAATGGATCCTGGCCATAACACAAATGATGGCAACCCGAAAGAACATTTTAAGATCATGGTTTGGGTGGGGCGCGCCAGGCCGAGGCGATAGTGCAAGGCGAGGGCGACGCTAGAGGGCCCCGGCAGCAAGCTACCGTAGACTAGGCCCTTCCCCAAGAAAAATTAATTTAATATCGTGCAGGCCCATGGCCTGCGTATCAGATATTAAACTGATAAGAACAGATACTACACTTGATCTTAGCCAAAAGGCCGAGAAAGGTATGCTTTCACCCTCCGCTGGCTTCTCTGTTTATCCAGTTCTTCTGCTGCCTTCGCCTGGTGAACAGCCGATGTGGGAAACAGAACAAATCAATTATTACTGCGTCTTCTTCTAGTAATATAGACTAGTGATCACTGATTCTTCTGTTTAAATATCTATCCTTTTGAAATCTGATTTCCAGTTTGAAAATCATAAATAAATGCAAAATAACTGTGATGAAATAAATATTTCTGAGATTAGCTCGATGATGGGAAACTCGATACATAAATTTCTGCCAAACGTGGCATTTGCCACTGTTTTTCTGACCTGATTTCTCTTATTCCAACACTATGAAGATACATTACACACAATTCGAAGAAGTGAATACACTTTATTCTCGACATGCATGGCAGCAACAAGTACAAGTAAATTAAGCTCAAACTGTGTAATAACACAAAATGGTTTTAGAGATCATCAGCAGAAGAACAGTAGAAGACGTGATTTAAGCGTAGGCAGTTGGGTTTTGGACGAGGTAGTCCTCCACAACTTTGAACATTCCTCCAGCCTTCTCCATGCCAGCCTTGATCTCCTCTTCGTTTATCACAGCACCCGCCAAAGGGTAGTACCTGACGGTTGTCTTGGAAATCGTGCCACCATCGGGCGAGGCCACCAGCTGAATCTCGTAACAGATCTTCTCGAACTTACCCACCAAGGCATCGCCCTCAACCAGAGTGTAGCAGTACTTGTATTCCTCTTCATTGATCTCATCAACCCTGTGCTTCACACACTTGAATGGACTACCTGCATATATATAGAGACAAGACACTCAATGTCACTATGGATAAACATTAACATTAAGCGCCAAGAAAGCCAAAATTTGATAATGGTTTTAGCAGCCTAGCCTTCGGCGAAGTTGATTTGCTTGATGGTTCCAGCCGAGCCATCGCCTTGTAGGACTTCAATGCTCTTGAAGGCCTCCGGCATAAGCTTGGGGATCAAGTTGTCGGCATCGAGGATCGACGCCTTGAAGGCCCTCGCTGGAGGGATGGGGGAGGTGTACTCGTCGGTGTAGGTCAGGACAGCCATGTTCTTGATTGATCTAGAGCTGTGAAGGTGAATTAGAAAGGTTGTTTTTTCTGGGTGAAGGAAGAGGCGGTGAGGGAGGGGTATTTATATCTCTATGAATTCCCTTGTTTATATCGCTATATATATATATATATATATATGCTAAGGCAACATATTCCAGTCCTTGGCCACTTTCTGTGTCATCGGTGGCAGCAGTTCAATTAGAATACTCCCATGCCCAACAAGAGAGGAGAAAGGAAAGATCAAAACTTCAAATACCCATTTGTTTCCAGTTAAAAAAAAAATCTTCAAACTTTGATTGGTACAAAACAAAGAAAAAACAAAAACATGGATCTCAGGAAGCAGAGTTAATGGTCAAGAAACGAGCAGAAGTTACAGACAAAATGATAAAAGAACGAGGAACAGCATTATCATAGTGTTGGATATAAATAAGCAAATTTATTGGCTTAGATCGAAGATTTATGATAAGATTTCAGTGACTTTTCCATTACATCATAACATTACAGAACAACTGTATATTATTTCCCAGAGACACAAATATATATAATGCCAAAGTAGCACCTTGGACAGAAACAAACCACAGCAGGCAAAGGAATATTTGTTCAAGCATATATAGGCAATTAGGCATCAGGGTTGGCCAGGAGATAGGCTTCCACAGCCTTGAACACGCCCGAGGCCTTCTCCTTGCCGGCCTTGACGTCCTCCTCTTTGATCTCAATGCCGGGCTTAGCCTTGTACTTGCTGACATTCTTACCAATGCTGCCCCCATCTGGCGATGGCTCAACCGACATCTCATAAGAAACGGACTCTATCTTGTCCATCAGAGTGTCGCCTTCGATCAGGGTGTAAGCATAAGTCATCTTCTCTTTGTCAAGTGCATTGATCCTGTGCTTCACAAACTTGATCTGGCTGCCTGCATTGAGCAAGAAAAGAACATGTTAATCCCTTCAAGTTGTGTCAAAACCTTTAGAACTAACAAAGAGATGGAGAAAAAATTTGCAGGCCTTCGGCGAAGTTAAGTTGTTTGATGGAGCCAGGGCCTCCATCTCCTTGGATTGTTTCAATGCTCCTGATGGCTTGGGGCACAATCTTGGGGAGAAGCGTGTCGGCGTCGAGGACCAAGGCCTTGAACAGCCTTTGGGCTGGGACTGGGCTGGTGAAATCCTCAGTGATGGTGACAGTGCTCATGATTTTTGGCTGTGATCTGAAGAAACGGAAACAAAGAAAGAATGGCTGGGATGCAGCAGAGAAGTGCGTTGGAATGGGGAAGAGGGTGAGGACCAAAGGCTGGTAATTTATAGGTGAGCGAGCAAATGGAGCTATGCCAGTTTGAATCTTGTAACAAAGCTCTCTTTTCACCTTTAACCTTCCACATGTTTTCATCTTTTTTCTTTTCAAGGGCATCTTTAACGTATGGCACTTTAAACAATACCACCACCCTTCAATCCATAATTTTAATTTTGAAAAGATATTAAAAGAATAAAAAATACTAACAGTCATAATTAATAACGGTGTCATTAATTATGTGACACTTTCTCGTTAGAGGAAATTAAGAAGACCATATATATGTGTTATTGTCTTCTTTGCCTATCATATTTTTCAATGAAAATGTGACACATAACTAATGATATCGTCATCAATTATGACTCTTAACATTATCCTAAAAGGATAGTGATCTCAAAATTTTGTGCATTAAATTATTTCCTTTTTACTAAACAAACAAAGACATAAACAAAATTATAGTTTTTCCATATTATTATCAGCACAATGGAAACTCCAAAATTTAGCAATCTTTTATTTTACTCACAAGTTCTTTGTGAAGCAATCCAAAGTGCGAGTGTAAGAGGTCTCAAACCTCAAATAAGTCGATCCACTTTACCATTCATGGTGGGCAAGAAGATGACCAAAAAATTAAGAGTCCTAATATATATATATATATAAAAGGATGATGTGACTTATTAATAACTATAAACTTAAAAATAAAAAGCAATTAAGAGAGCTCATAATTGTAAAAATATATTTTTTATAAGAGTAATTCCAACCATTGTTTTTAAGGTAATAGTTAAACTACAATAAATGCATTTTATTTTCAGGTAAGATACATATATTACATTTTATTTTTAATTTTTAAATAATCCTATTGAGAGATTAAATATCTCAAAATACAATACACTTATCATTAAAAAAGAAAATTATCTAAAAACTTAAAACAAGTTACATAAATACAATTTATTTAAAAACAAAATGCACTTAAAAGATAATAATTAATATGATCTGTTATAAAAATGAAACAGAGAAATAACTAGGACTTCCCCACCCCAATATTTATTGAGGAAGTTGGGAATGGTTACTACCTTCAACCAACAAATTTGACAACTTGGTGCCATTAATGCATCTACCCCACTTAATTGCAGCAAAAATCTGATGTGGGGATGGCAAATTTTGAAAATTTTGGTTTATTTGGAGTAGATATAAATAGAAAAATAAAATACTTATATAGGAATGAGCGTAAGGACTTCGACCCATATCTAATCAACATGCATTAAACATATATATTATATTATTTAGTATTGTGTTGATGTATGTTGTAAGTTTAGGCATTTAAAAAGAAATCTAGATAGGAATGCACCTAGTTCATATCTAATTTAATAATCAATATGTGCTTCACATAATTATAAAAAAATAATTATCATTGTCACTTATTTTTAAAATAATAAATAAATAAATGGAACAAATCCCCTAAAACAGATGTTGCATTTGGGGTTTTATTTTGTTTTCTTATTTTCTTTTTTGTTTTGGTGATCTTCATATTTTGCAAGTCAAATAATGAACAATGCTCTATAAATGACCAACTAGCATTTAAATAAATAGCCGAAAAAATTTGGTGCGTTGCAATATTTAATAAGAGCCACCACCCTCGCAACACATACGTCAGTTTATTTTTCTTTTAGATAACCCCCACAACGCATCATTGAGACCTAGAAGATTTTGTGCCACCAATAAAACACAGCAGATGTATTATTTATGGGGTTCGACTAATTGCGTCTGTATTTGTGGACATTCAGCGTTTTAACGACAGTACTCAGAAACGTTAATATGTTGTAGAATATCTATATTTGATGCCAAGGACTGTAGAATGCGTTACGTTCCGTCACTGTCACATGATGTGTGGATATAACTGTCCATATTCTATTTGCAGCTAAAGTCATATCACATCTTAATGCTTAGATCAATTGAATGGGTCTGTTTTGGGATGTCATTGTAAGCATTAGTGGGAAACGAACCTTATAATTATCAATACTCCCATATAAGAGGGAGAGGAGAGGAGAGGAACAAACAAATACATACATATAATAAAGAGAGACAATGGTGCAGATGAGGAAGAGTGCGTGGTTCGATCCGGTTAAAGGTAGTGCAGAGCATCAACTACATTATGTCGTTCCATTCTTCCGATATACACACAAGCTGTTTTACATAAGTTGGGATTACAATGTTCCTCCATTTCTTTTCTTTTTTTGTTTTAAGCAAACTATTTCATGGGTAGAATAGTTGCATTCTCTTCTCCGCTAGCTCCTCTCCTCGAACTATTATGATTCCCAGTTTATATAATTATTGGCAGATTAGCCATAAATCTCCCCCGCCTCCTACATGTCATCCAGGAAAGTGGACAGCAGCAAACCTTGGACAAACTGGCTCCTTCTAGTTTTCTCTTCTTGGTCCTTGTCTGACAATGGAGATTGTTGGATCTTCCTGTCATAGAAAAGGGCGGGCATCAGATACCATCTACAGGAAGCTTAACAAATGAATGTGCCATTTATTGATCAACATGAAACGCCCAGTCGACCTTAACAGGTCCTTCTCTGCTACCAACAGCTAATACGAACAGAACGCTTCATCTTCAAACAAAACTAATAACAGCACCATAAGAGTCATCAACAGTATCCTACAGAATAGTACTGATTCTATTACACCAAATGGCAATGGGTTTGTTCCTTCTAGTTATCTTTCATGGGATAAACAAAAATGCATCAATCCTTTGTTGTACAAGATGCGCCCTCTTTCAGGGGTGCTTCTTTAGTATATAATTTTCTATCAAATGAAAAAGAATGCAACAAGGCTTCATCCAGAGTTCCGGTTAACAGTAAGAAGAAATGTCACATTTTCCATAAAGGTATATAAATCTTATGTCAGGGTCCATTCTAGTCTATAGGCTATAAGCCCCCTCCTTTAAATGTTTCTAAACTCAACAATGACAAATATTTGGGTAACTTGGAGTCATAATATAAGACAACTCTCTAATAAAAACCCTTGACGAATCTGAGCCCAAGAAAAAAAAAAACTGAAGTTTGTATGCAAAGACCATGAGGCAACATCAAGCAAATCATCAGCACTGAACTCATACTACTGTATCTACTATCTACTGTTTTCTAAATTCAACAGCCTTTAGGAATTGAAGTCGAACTAGCTTTAATTAGGGCAAGTTACCAGAAGTACTAATCTTCCATACAAATTGCTTCTTCTTTTTCTTTTATAGATGTTGGGCATGGCCTAATTTTTCAAAATTTAAAAAAAATAAAAACAAATTGGGCAAGTTACACATCAAAACACTTTTTTTCTTTACAGTTGGCATATCGTGATATTATGGATGGCATTTTCTGGGCATATGTTGTCATGCACTTGTGACAATTATGGATTATGATGAGATGTTATTCTGTTTGTAGTAAATGCTAAACTATTGGATTAGGATGATTATGGTCATCGATTGATATTCACACCCAGCGTTACTCTTTTATTTACCCAGACCAATAAAAATTATATTTTCTTCATGCATTTGGGAGTATGTTTGCTAACAGCAGGTTATATTAGCCATAAGTGCAGCATGTCCACACCAATTGGTAAAGAAGTGTCAAGTTGTAGGTTTAAGTAGGGTGTAGAATTGTATTTTGTATCAGTTGTAGCAGATTATTTCTGCAGAGGATCAGTTACAGGTTGTAACTGATTTGTAACTACTGATTGGTTAGCTATATATAAAGCAAACCAACCTGTTTGGAGAATCAATCAAGCACTGAATTCAGTTCCCCACTTTCCCCCTATTCTCTCTCCGTTTTCTCCTCACTTTCTCCCTATTCTCTCTCCGTTTCTTTCTTCCATTCTTCTCTCCCATGTCTATCCCAAAAACCCTACGTTCAAGACTAGGTCTTGACAATTGCAGTATCAAAGCAGTCAATTCTTGGACTGCTAATTAGATAGCAGTGTTCTAAAACGCGGTATAAGTGGCCGCCTAGGCGTTAGGTGGCCCCTTGCCACCGCAAATACATGCAAGTCGGCATCCTAGGCGCTAGGCTTGATTAATCGGGCCTAGGCAGTGCCTAGGCGGCCCAGGCACAAAACGACACTGATCCCCAAAGAAATCCCCCCTTCCCTACTTTGCGTGATACTTCAATCTTCTCCTCAAAGAAATCCCTAATTCTTCTCACTCTTCCCCCTTTGCCGCTGCTAGAGATGGCAAAATGGGCCCGGCCTGACAGGCTGGCCCATTTAAGGCCGGGCCGATTTGGCCCGGCCCGCTTGGCTCGGCGGGCCAAATGGTGGCGGGCCGGGCTGGCCCGCTAATCGGCCACAAACCCCCCCCCCCCTCAGCCTCGCCTCTCGCCCTCTGTCTCGCTCTCACCCTCGCTCGCCGTCGCCCTTGCCCACGCCCCTTGCTCTCGCCCTCTGTCTCGCCCTCGCCCTCTCTCGCTCACGCCGCCTGCCTCTGGGCCAAAAATGGTATCAAAAAAAAAAATTTGGACGGGCCCGTGTAGGGCCAGCAATCTGCTGGCCCGTTTTTAAGCGGGCCGATTTGGCCCGGCCTGCGGGCCACTTGGTGGCGGGCCGGGCCGGGCCGGCCCGTTTGCCATCTCTAACCGTTGCTGCTACAGCCTACAACTATCGTCTCTTTCCCCAATCGCCATGTCACCGCCACTGCAAATAAGTCTGCAACCTGTTGTCATTTTCTTCTCCGAATCGTTCCTGTTGTCGTTCTATTCTCTAAATCCAACCCATCTCTATTGTCATTTTCTTGTACTATGCAGTCTCTAACCAAAAGAAGAAGATGAGCAAGAAATCAATGAATTTGATTTTAAGTTCGATGGAGATCGTGTTGGAAGAATATGAAGAGGAAGAAGTCCAATTAGATAGTTAGATTCTTCATATATGGTTTATGTTGCATTATTGCTACTTCTATCTTCTTGAACCCAGAACTAATCTATAACAGTTTGCTTTCTCAAACTTAATTCCATTATTTTACTGTCTTTCCAACTTTGATTTACCTAAAAATAACATCAAATTACATAATACATCAAAAAGTTAAAAAAACACACACACACACACAATTTTCCTAGGCCACGCCTAGGCAGGCTAGGTGCTAGGCCCCAATCTAGCTCCTAGCACATTTTAGAACATTGTTAGATAGCTTGACTCAGTTGGAGATGGCAGAAAGAACTAGAATGAAGCAATTGGAGGCGTAGGTTAACCAAGTTAATTCCTTGGTGAATAATCTGCAAACTCTAATAGAAGCTTTAGAAGTAGGATTGAGTAAGCATCGCGAAGACATTCAATCATTGGAGAACAAGTTGGATGCTTCGATGGATGGATTGGCTAAAAGACTTTATGGGTTCTTGCAAATGTTTTCCAGAATTCCACAAATTAGCTTGTTGGTGGACTTTCCGCTGAAGGAGAATGTTGATCCAATTCTAGAAGGTAATGCTCCTAACCATAGACCATCTAGATTGCCTGTGTTAGAGATTGAAAATATCTGTGAGAAAGATAATTTGATAGATCGGGTGGTTGATAGGAGATTGGAAAATAATTCCTCTAGTACTCCATATGTGCACAACAATGTTCCTATGCCCAAACTAGAAATTCCTTTGTTAGATGGAAAAAACCCTAGGTGGTAGATAAGAAGATGCCAAAAGTTATTTCAGTTTTATAATATACCAGAATTCCAGAAGGTCAATTTGGCTTCAGCTTATGATACTGCTGATGCTTGGTATCAAGGATGGGCAAGACTAGGGTTGAACGCACATGAAAAGATTTTGTGGAAGAACTCTACGAATGGTTTGGGGATAACAATATGGTCAATGTTATAGAGGAATTTAATAAATTGAAACAGGTTGGATCGGTGCTTGAATATCGGACAAAATTTGAGAAGCTAAAGTCTTTAATGGTCATTACTAACCCTACTTCATCTGAAGCCTATCTTGTCTCTAGCTTTATTAGTGGCCTAAGTGACGAAATAAGACCAATAGTGAAGGTGTTGCAACTTGCAACAGTTAAGCAGGCAGCAAAGAAGGCAAAATTACAGGAATTGACAATAGAGGCTTTATACAAGAAGCACATAATTATGTATAAAGGAATTGGGTTAGGTGAAGCACAAATTTCATCAGTTACTAGGAACTTCAATTATGGAACCAATAAGGAGAATTTCTTGCAAAAACCTCCCCAAGATCCATTATCTTCCTATCAACCTAATATGACAAAAGCTACTAGTTCAGAATAAAAGAGGCAGTTGGGACTTTGTTATAAATGTGGAGAAAAATATTCACTAGAACATCAACATAAACGATAGTTATTGCAATTGGAAGGTAAAAATGAAGAAAAAGAATTAAAAGAGGAAATAGAAGTCACTTATAACATTTCCATTGAGAATGAAGACAGGAAAATTTCATTGCATGCTTTAAAGGGGTATTCCACTAATAAAATCATAAAGGTGGAGGATATGGCAAAAGGTAAGAAGTTGATGATATTGATTGATAGTGGCAGTACACAGTTTTCTTAATGAAAACACTGCCAAGAACTTGTGTTGTAAGTTGAAGAATATTTTTCCTTTGCCATGTTCTATTTTCATTTTCTTGAAATGGAAAATGGAAATCAAACACCGTTTTCATGTTTTGTCTAACTTAAGAAAAATTTTGAAATGGAAAGAAAGTCAAACAGCTCCTAAACAACTATATATAGGCAAAACTAGAAAATATAAACATAACAAATGTTAGCCCCCGGTTCACTTGATTTATCAAAGAAGGTCCAAGGAGCAGCGGCCAGGGGCAGGGGTGTAAATGAGCTGGTTGGCATAACAGCCAGCCATGTGCGTAAGGGGTAGAGTGGGAATCACTGGCGTAACAACCCAGTTAATGCATAACAAAATTCAGTTAAGGTGTAAAGGGGAGACATGTAGGAAGGGGGGGGGGGGGGGGGAGTAGATAAGGGAGAATTTTTTGGATATTGGGTCGTAGGAGAGTTAAGGGCTTCTCGAATGCCCAGATTTTACTTGTAATCGGATTGAAGTTGAGAGGTTGAATCCAATCTCTGTGAATTTTTCCTTGGCTTCTCATCAATTTGGTATCAGAGCATCACCAATTCTAATGGTGAACCTGACCGACCGTGTGGGTGAATTGGAAGGGAGGATGGAAGGCATGCAACGGGGTGTTGATGCCATGAGGGGAGAGGTTCAATCGGTAGAGAAGAATGTAGCGAGCTTGCTAGAGCAGTTTGCTTGGATGAGAACGAGATGAGAAGAACATGAGAGGAAAAGGAAGAACAAGGAGAAGCTGGGAGGCCAGCCTTCGGAATTCGCTCAAGATTTTGAAGCGACATCAGAAATCAAGGTGAGGCAAGCTGAAACAGAGGGTCTCAAGGGAGGCTGGCGACCAGAACCTCGCGAACGCTGGCTGGAGATGTCGCTTTTCAATGGAGGGGACCTAGATGGCTGGATTTTCAGGGCCGAGATATTTCTCAGTGAATGGGCTGTCGGATATGGAGAAATTGGACATTGCGGCTGTGTGTTTGGAAGGTCCTACTCTCTCGTGGTTATAGTGGGAAGAAAAACGGCAAAGGGTGAGGACTTGGAAAGATTTCAAGTTGCTGCTGCGAGGCCAATTCCGATCCACCCAAGAAGGGTCGATAGAAGATCGTTTTTTAGCTCTTCAGCAGAAGGATACCGTTTCGGAGTACCGCCAGTGCTTTGAGACATTAGTATTGCCTTTGGAAGAGTTGCCTAAAGCCGTGCTAGAAGGGCATTTCATAAACGGTCTCAGTCCAAAGATCAAGGCTGAGTTGAGGGTGTTGAGGCCAAGGAGCTTGGAGCAAATGATGGACCTGGCGCAGCGAATAGAAGAGAGGAACTTAGTGCTTTGAGGAAATTTGGCTGGGTTGACTTCGAGTAGAGGCCGATCTGCTTCACTCTCCATTTCGAATTACCAGCATGGGGGTCCTCAGCCTCATGCGCAGCCAGCCTCTAAACAAGTTGTTGTGAACTCCCCCTATCCATATCGACCCCAAAACAACGGGAGGGTGAGTAATCAGCCTTGGAAACGGCTTAGTGGGGCCGAATGGAAGTCCAAGCGTGATAAGGGCTTATGTTTTAGGTGTGATGAGAAGTATACGATAGGTCACAAGTGTAAGAATAAAGAGCTGCAGTGATGATGATATATGATGAAGAGGTAGAGGAGGAGGAACAGTGGGTAGAAGAAGAAGAAAACAACCATTGCCCTGATTGAAAGAGGGAAGGTGTAAGGGAACCAATCCAAGGGGGTGAGGTCATAGAACTTTCCATGAATTCTATAGTAGGGTTGACAGCACCCAAAACCATGAAGATAAAAGAGAAGATAGGGGAGCAGCCAGTTGTGGTCCTTATAGATGGAGGGGCAACCCATAACTTTATTTCTGTGGAGCTGGTGCAATAGCTGGGCTTGATCAGAGAGGAAACATTAGGGCATGGAGTGATTATGGGAACTGGAGTGGCTGTTCAATGTGCTGGAATTTGCAAGGGAGTAAAGCTTCAGCTCCAAAACTTGCAGATTGTGGAGGATTTCTTGCCTTTGGAGTTGGGGAGCTCAAATGTCATCTTGGGAATGAAGTGGCTAGCATCGATGGGCAAGATGAATGTGGATTGGAAAACCCTCACAATGAAGTTTCAAGTTGGAGGCCTGGCTGTAACTTTGCAAGGGGATCCTAGCTTAAGCAAGACATTGATATCTTTAAAAGCTATGGTGAAAGCATTTAAGGAGAAGGGGGTAAGGATGCTATTGGAATTGGGGACATTGACAGTTGAAATTGAAGAAGACCAGCAGGTAGTTACGGAGTTACTGAAAGGAGCTTTGGCCGAATTTGGAAGAGTTTTTATTACGGCGGAAGGACTGCCACCTAGCAGGGAAAGGGACCATGTCATAAACCTAATTCCGAGATCCACACCGGTGAGTGTAAGCCCCTATCGTTATCCTTATTTACAAAAGAATGAGATTGAGAAGTTGGTGGGTAAAATGTTGGCCGCAGGAATCATTCAACCCAGTTCCAGCCCATTTTCCAACCTGGTATTATTGGTTAAGAAGAATGATGGGGGGTGGCGTTTTTGTGTCAATTATAGGGCCTTGAACAAGGTAATGGTTCCAAACAAATTTCCCATCCCGATAATAGATGAGTTACTTGATGAGTTGCACGATGCCAATGTTTTTTCCAAGCTTGACTTAAAATCTGGTTACCACCATATTAGAGTTAGGCCAGAGAATGTTCCAAAGACAACATTCAGGACTCACGAAGGGCATTACGAGTTCCTAGAGATGCCTTTTGGGTTGATGAATGCTCCAACCACCATCCAAGCGTTGATGAATGAAATTTTCAGAGATTATTTGAGGCGTTTTGTGTTGGTGTTTTTCGATGATATCTTGGTGTACAACAGCAGTTTGGAACAGCATGAACAACACCTAAGATGTGTATTAAAGGTGTTAGCGGACAACCAACTAGTGGCCAACAGCAAGAAGTGTGTGTTTGGGCAGCTGGAAATTGAGTATTTAGGCCATGTTATCTCTTATCTGGGTGTTTCAACTGATAGCAACAAGGTGCAAGCAATGGTAAATTGGCCTACTCCAACAACAGTAAGGGAATTGAGAGGGTTTCTTGGGCTCACAGGGTATTATAGACGCTTCGTGAGAGACTATGGAAAATTGGCTCGGCCTCTAACAGAGAGATTAAAAAATAACTTCTTTTGGGATGCGATTTCTGAACAGGCTTTCCAGCAACTCAAGGCTAAAATGATATCCTTACCCGTTTTAGCCTTGCCGGACTTTGAGAAACCCTTAATCATCGAAGCTGATGCTTCTAGGTATGGAATGGGGGTTGTTCTGATGCAAGAGCAGAAGCCAATCGCTTACTTTAGCCAAGCGTCTAGTCAGTTGGGGAGGAAGAAATTAGTTTATGAAAGATAACTAATGGCCATAGTGTTTGCGGTACAAAAATGGAGGCATTACTTGTTAGGCAGAAATTTTTTTATTAGAACGGATCACAAAAGCCTCTAGTACTTGATGGAGCAGCAGGAGGTAAGTCTTGAATATTTGAAATGAATGGTAAAATTGATGGGGTACCAATTTGAGATACATTATCGGGCAAGGATGGAGAATAAAGCGATTGATGGGCTGCCCAGGATCTACCACACAGCAGCTTTGATGGCTTTAACAGTACCTAGGGTGGTACAATTGGAGAGGATGGCAAGTGAGATAGACACTGATGAAGGATTGCAAAGAATTATCCAAGAGTTACAAACTGACCCCTCATCCCATCCTAATTTCCAGCTGATGGACAAGCATCTACTCTACAAGGGACGACTTTACTTACCCAAGGGATCTTTTCTAATTCAGTTGTTACTCCAGGAAGGGCATGATGGGAGCGTGGGAGGTCATTCGGGATTCTTAAAAACTTATAAGAGAATGGCGGCGAATGTCTATTGGCCGGATATGAAGAAGGATGTGCATTGGTATGTAAGAGAGTGTTCAATTTGTCAACAAAACAAATATATCACCTTGGCACCGGGGGGACTGTTGCAGCCACTACCAATTCCTAACCAAATTTGGGATGATATTGCTATGATTTTATTGAGGGACTACCAAAATCAAATAAGATGAACTCAATCTTGGTTCTGGTGGATCGACTTAGCAAGTATGGACATTTTATTGGCCTTAGACATCCATTTATAGCTGGGACGTGGATGGAGCATTTATCAGAGAAGTGGTGAGGCTCCATGGAGTTCCTAGGTCTATTGTGTCGAATAGAGACAAAATTTTTATAAGCAAATTTTGAGAGGAGATTTTTCGGCTACAGTGCACCAAACTCAAAAGAAGTACCGCCTATCGCCCACAAATGGATGGGCAAACCGAGGTAACTCAATCGGACTTTGGAGACCTACTTAAGATGTTTTGCTTCATCCAAACCGAAGGCATGGTTCACTTGGTTACCTTAGGTTGAATTATGGTACAATACCTCCTATCACACAACTACCAAGTTAAACCCCTTTTTCAAGTGATGTATGGAAGGGAACCGCCTCCCTTAGTGGGGTTTGAGAAGGGAACTACCCCTGTCTCGATGGTGGAGCAGCAAATGATTGAAAGGGATGTAATCCTAGATGAATTGAAGGCACAACTGTTGAGGGCACAGGCAATAATGAAGAAGAGAGCAGATAGAGAAAGAAGAGAAGTGAAGTTCCAGGAAAGAGATTTAATTTATTTGAAACTAAAGCCGTACCGACAAAAGTCTTTGGCTGCTCGTGCAAATGAGAAACTAGCTGCCCGTTATTATGGCCCATTTGAGATTGAAAAGGAGGTGGGTCTTGTAGCTTACAAATTGAAACTGCCACCACATTGCCAAATCCACCCTACATTTCACATGTCCCAACTACGAGAGGCTAAGGGTGCAATGAAGGCTACTATGAAGCTGCCTCAATAGCTTAATGAAGACCTGGAAATGGTGGTGGAACCCTCAACAGTGCTAGGAGTGCGATTGGGTGCCGGCAAGAACATGCAGGGAGCAGAAGTGTTGATCCAATGGAAGGGGCTTCCACCATTGGAAGCCACTTGGGAGCCTTACTCAGTGATTCAGCAGCAATTTCCATTTTTTCCACCTTGAGGACAAGGTGAAAGTTGGGGGAGGGAGTAATGTTAGGCCCTGGTTTACTTGATTTATCAAAGAAGGTCAAAGGGGCAGCGGCCAGGGGCAGGGGTGTAAATGAGCTAGCTGGCGTAACATCCAGCCATGTGCGTAAGAGGTAGAGTTGGGAATCGCTGGTGTAACAACCCAGCTAATGCATAACAAAATTCGCTTAAGGTGTAGAGGGGGCATTGTCAGCAGATATGGTTTCCAATATTATAGATTATGATTGATTGATTGATTTATTTATAAGGAATGTAGATTGTGTATCTTGTAGATTTAGATTGATTGTTTCATTTAATTGTTGTATCCTAAAGTTATGTAGGTTTCCTAATTTAGTTTTTAGAATCTTTCGTTAAATGTTTTAGGAAACTTCCTAATTCTAATAGGAAGTTGGTGTATAAATCAAATCAGCCTCTTTTGAGGTGATTGAGACAATAAGGAAGAATTTTATTATCCTTCTTTGTATCAGAGACATAGAAGCGCTAATCCAGCTTCGATCATAGCATGTTCTTCCAATCTTCCTTTGCCTGATCGTCCCTCTTTCTTCTCCTTGTCATCATCATGTCTGTTACACATGATCCTATACTCGAATCTAGAGATTCCAGCCATGCGACTGAGGTTCCATCTACTGAAACTCAGTTTGTTGGGACTCATGCCAGTGGGTATAGAGGGAGAATTACAAAACCTTCAAGTAGCTTACTGGTTGAACGGTAAAAACTACTTAAAATGGTTCTAGCTAATTCGTACCGTTCTTAAAGGGAAAGGGAAACTCAGCCATTTGTTGGGAACAGGTACTAAGGAGACGGATCCAGCATTTGGAGCATGGGAGGAAGAAGACTCCTTGGTGATGTCTTGGCTCTAGAACTCAATGGTTCCAGAAATCAACGACACAATTATGTTCTTGACTACGACTAAGGATATTTGGGATGCAATAAATCTCACCTACTCTAAAGTCCACGATGCAGCACAAATCTATGAAATAAGAGCAAAGGCAGCAGCAACCAAACAGGGAACAAGGACCATCACCGAGTATGCTAACCTGCTGAAAACACTATGGCAAGAATTTGATCACTACCAGTGCTTGAAGATGAAGTGTAGTGAGGATGCAGCCCTACACAAACGATTTGTGGAGAAAGAGAAGATTTATGATTTTCTAGCCAATCTCAACCTCGAATTTGATGCGATAAGAGTACAAATCCTTGGTAAGGAGGATTTGCCTTCCTTGAATGAAGTTGTATCTTTGATTAAAGCAGAAGAAGGAAGAAGGGGTGTCATGCTAGAAACCCCTTCTGGAGAAGGTTCTGCCCTAATCTCCTTGAAGGCTAATAATCCTGGTAGAGGGCCTAGAGAAGAAAAGAAATCAGTAGATAAGGACTCTTTGTGGTGTACTTTCTGAAAAAAAACCTAGGCATACCATAGATAAGTGTTGGAAGCTATATGGGAAACCACCTAAGGAAGGACCGGTGAGAAGTTCAATGCAGGGATAGGGGTACATGGCCAATTCCCAGTCATCTGAACCAGGAGAGGTCCAGGAGCTAAAAAAAATCAGAAATTGACCGATTGAGAAGTTTCTTGAAATCCCTTGACAAGAAGACTTACAAGGGCACCTGTTCTCTTGCTATCACAGGTAATACTTCTTCTTCTTATTCCCTACAAGCTTCAGAAATTATGCACCAGAATTCTTGGGTCTTAGATTCTGGTGCCTCAGATCACATGACTCCTTTTCCTCATTTATTTATCTCCTATTACCCATGTCCTCGTTCTAGAAAAATCACAATGGCAAATGGTTCTCTCACCACTGTTGCAGGCCAAGAGAATATTTTCCTTAATGAAAATATTACTTTAAAAAATGTTCTTCATGTCCCTAAGCTGTTCACCAACCTAATATCTATCCAAAAACTCATTGAGGATACTAACTGTCATGTCTTGTTTCATTCAAATATCTGTGAGATTCAGGAGTAGGGCATGAAAAGAATGATTGGACTTGCTAAGGCTAGAGAAGGACTCTACTATTTTGAGG
The DNA here is from genome assembly GCF_014633365.1 of Diospyros lotus. Lineage (NCBI taxonomy): Eukaryota > Viridiplantae > Streptophyta > Magnoliopsida > Ericales > Ebenaceae > Diospyros > Diospyros lotus. The sequence continues at coordinate 28,989,181 of NC_068347.1, read as the reverse complement.
AACCTAATGAGCAAGACAAACAAGGATTTTTCTCTCGGGTGTCATGCCTGGTTCAGTCCAATTCAGATCAGTTTTGGTTAGGGGTGTGCAATTTTTCAGTTCAACCGAACCGACCGAATTAGTCGGTTCGGTTCGGTTAATTAAATAGCTAAAAAACGGTTCGGTTATATTTGTAAAAAATTTTGGATATTTCGGTTAACCGAAATAACCGAATTTGCCCGCCCACTGTTTTCCCCTACTTTACCGCCCATGGTTTTAATTAATTACTGCCATCCAGGCGGTTCCACCCCCCCCCCCCCCCAACGCAAGCTTCTTCTCTCTCTCCCTCACGTCGCCCACGGTTTACTCTCCCCCCCCACCCCCACACATGACCCTGACATTTTGGTTCCCCCCATTAACCTCCCAAGAGCCAAGGATTACAACCACAATGGTGGTTTCCAGAAGGATGTACCCCAATTGGATGAAGTTGTTGTCTTTGAAGGTGCAGCACACTACATCAACCAAGAGAAGCCTGGTGAAATTAACAAACACATTCTTGAGTATGTCCACAGGTTCAAGTTCTGATTTGTTCTCTCTTTGTTTGATCCTTGATGTTGTTTTGTTTCATCCAACAAGGTGGAAGCACCACTCCCAACCCCCCCAAACTTCTCTCTCCCTCAAATAGGATGGTGTTTTTTTGTGGGTGTTTGGGACTGTAGAGATGTCTTCGGCGATTTGAAGTTGTGGCGGCAGTAGTGATGGTCGTGGGGAGGAGTTAACGGCAGTTGTAGATGTGTTCTAGCGAGAAGGCAAGCGAGGCTTCTTATCGTTTCCATCGATTCTGTCCCAGAAAAGAGTCCAAACCAGTGGTCCATTGCTTCCCTCCTGCTCGCCGGCCTCTTGGTTATCGTTCTCAAGACCCCTCCGACACCGACCCAACTGCATCTCTCTCCCTCCGATCATGCTTGCCCATTCGGTAAGTTTTAGTGAAGTTCGGTTATACCGGTTATTTCGGTTTCGATTTTTCGGTTAGCGTATCCTATCGGTTCAGTTTGGCTTGGTTAGTGGGCTATAATCGGTTCGGTTCGGTTGGTAAAAAAGTTGACGATTCGATCGGTTATAACCGAATGCTCTCCACTAGTTTTGGTTACACCATTATAGGCTTGGTCATCCTTCTTTTCATACCCTTAAGTTGATGTTTCCTCATTTAGCTAGAAATCTAGAAATAAAAAATTTTCACTGTGCTGTGTGTGAGTTTGCAAAACATAGAAGAGTGTCTTTTCCCTTGTCAAATAAAAAATCTAATTCTCCCTTCTCTCTAATCCATAGTGATATTTGGGGACCATCAAATGTCCCCAACATTTCTGGGGCAAGATGGTTTGTCATATTTGTTAATGATTGTACTAGGGTTGTTTGGCTTTATTTGCTGAAAATGAAATCTGAAGTTAGCCAAATTTTTCCAATATTCTATAACATGATTCAAAACCAATTTGGTGTAGGGATAAAAAGATTTCGATTTGACAATGCTAAAGACTTTTTTAATCAATCCCTCTCTCTGTTTTTTCAGAAAAAATGTATTATACATGAATCCTCTTGTCCCTATATTCCCCAACAAAATGGGGTGGTAGAGAGGAGAAACGGACACCTATTAACTGTGGTTAGAGCTCTTCTTTTTCATCACCGTGTCCCTAAATCCTATTGGGGGGAAGCAGCACTTACTACCACTACTCTCATTAATAGGCTTCCTTCAAAAAGCCTAGCATTTAGTAGTCCAATTCAACTCCTGATTGATTATTTTCCAGATTTTCACACAACTAGTCACTGGCAACCCAAGATATTCGGGTGCACAGCCTATGTCCATATACCTGTTGTCAATAGAGGAAAGTTGGAGCCTCGTGCCCTAAAATGTGTGTTCACAGGATATTCTCCAACCCAAAAAGGGTATCGTTGCTATCATCCCCCTACTAGAGAGTTTTTTGTGTCTGCTAATGTGACCTTTGCTGAGAATGAGCCTTACTTTAAAAATTCTACTGCTCAAGAACAGCATTTTAATCTGTCCACTGAGGAGTATCCTTTCATTCTCTCAAACTAGGACGTGTTATCATCTCTTCAACCACCTACTGATCTGCAGAAATCTCTAGGACTGACATCAGGAGAAAAGTCCCCAAATACTCCTAGACCACTGCACATATACTCAAGGAGGCAAAGGTCGGAACCTAGTCTTATGCAAGCCTCAGCATCCACTTCTGACTCTATTCCACTTACAGATGAGAAAGGCACTGGCAAATTAGTCTCTTTTTTGGAATCCTCTCTAGGTAATTACATCTCTAACTCCTCATTTGTTTCTGTTTTTGATAAAGTCGACCCTGTTTCCACAACTGATACATCTCACAGTGATCTTGATTGGCCTATTGCTCTTCGAAAAGGGACAAGAACATGCACTAAACATCCCCTACATCTCTTCCTCTCATATTCTAAACTCTCCTCAGCCTATAAAACATTTCTTAGAAATCTTCATACCATTCCCATTCCAAAAACTTTTTCTGGAGCCAAAAGGGATAAGCATTGGAAGGATGCCATGGAAGCTGAGATGGTTGCCCTTGACAAAAATCAAACGTGGGATTTAGTCCCATTGCCTAAGGGGAAGCATCCGATGGGGTGTAAATGGGTTTATATTGTGAAATACAAATCTGATGGAACCTTAGACTGATACAAGGCAAGATTGGTGGCTAAGGGATATATACAGGTGTATGGAGTGGATTACTTAGACACCTTTGCTCCAGTAGCTAAGCACAACACAGTTAGAGTGATTCTCTCATTGGCAGCAAATCTAGATTGGTCTTTACATCAATTTGATGTAAAGAATGCATTTTTGCATGGAACACTTGAGGAGAAAGTCTATATGGACGTACCACCAGGATATTCTGCCACTACAAAAGACCCTGTTGTTTGTCGCCTCAAGAAAGCCCTCTATGGCTTAAAATATTCACCCAGGACGTGGTTTGGAAAGTTTACCGGTGCGATGTTTCATATGGGGTACCGACAAAGTCAGGGAGATCACATCCTTTTTTTCACCACTCGGCCACAGGAGGAGTCACAGTTCTGCTCGTTTACGTGGATGACATTGTAGTCACCGGTAACAATGAAGAGGGCATACAACAGCTACGGGAATGTTTGGTAAAAGAGTTTGAAATTAAAGATTTGGGGAGGTTGAAATATTTTTTAGGGATAGAGGTGGCTCATTCCAAAGAAGGTATTTTTATCTCTCAACAAAAATATGTAGTGGATCTCCTCAGAGAAACAGGGCTTCTCGGTTGCAAAATAGTGGAAAACCCCATTGATCCCAACCATAAGCTAAGTGAGGCATTAGAGGATGATTTGGTTGATAAAGAGGCCTACCAAAGGCTAGTTGGGCGATTGATATACTTGGCTCATACTCGGCCAGACATAGCATATGCCGTGGGAGTTGTCAGCCAATTCATGCATACCCTAAGGGAATCTCATCTTAAAGCTGTCTATAGAATCCTACACTATTTGAAGGGCACACCTGGGAAGGGCATTCTATTTAAAAAAGGTGAAGCCATGTTACTAGAAGCATACACAGATGCTGACTATGCAGGATCCGTGGTAGATAGAAGATCAACGTCAGGCTATTGTACCTTCTTGGGGGGTAACTTGGTCACATGGAGGAGTAAGAAACAGAATGTGGTTGCTCGGTCAAGTGCTGAAGCCGAGTTTCGATCCATGGCCCTAGGTATGTGTGAGCTATTATGGTTAAAAATATTATTGGAGGATCTCAAGGTTGGGTGGACAAAACCTATGAGACTCTATTGTGATAACAAATCAGCCATTAGTATCACACATAATCCAGTTCAACATAATAGAACAAAGCATGTTGAAGTGGATAGACATTTTATAAAAGAGAAATTGGATAATGGGATGATTTGTACGCCCTATATCTCCTCGAGAGATCAGCTTGCAGATATGCTAACCAAAGGCCTTCCAGCAGCCGTGTTTAAGAAGATAACAAGCAAGATTGGGATGACGGATATCCACTCCCAATCTCGAGGGGGAGTGTCAGCAGATATGGTTTCCAATATTATAGATTATAATTGATTGATTTATTTATAAGGAATGTAGATTGTGTATCTTGTAGATTTAGAATGATTGTTTCTATTAATTGTTGTATCCTAAAGTTATGTAGGTTTCCTAATTTAGTTTTTAGAATCTTTCTTTAAATGTTTTAGGAAACTTCCTAATTCTAATAGGAAGCTGGTGTATAAATCAAATCAGACTCTTTTGAGGTGATTGAGACGATAAGGAAGAATTTTATTATCCTTCTTTCGTGACAGGGATACGTAGAAGGGGGGGAATTTTTTGGATATTGAGTCGTAGGAGAGTTAAGAGCCTCTCAAATGCCCAGATTTTACTTGTAATTGGATTGAAGTTGAGAGGTTGAATCCAATCACTGTGAATTTTTCCTTGGGTTCTCATCAACATACTCTAATTAGATTTACAATGGACATAATCCCAATCTAATTAGGATTCTAATGAAAACTACTAACTAAAGGAAAGAAAAAGAAGTTAGGAAACAAAGGAAATAAAATAAATTATGCTAATTTCTATTTTTCGAATCTAATTTAATTTTTTCCACAATATTAATTCTGTGTCCTACATCAGATTGACTCAAAGAAATTGTCAAGCTCACATGATGTGTGCGAATAAAACTTCACATAGTTCAAGAGTTGTATGACATCAACACTGATGTTATCCCTACTTTTCAGGGACAAACGACAACTAACAATGCTATGTGTTGCGAAGCCTTTAGGTTAGGACTTGGCTGTATTTTGATGCAACATGGTCAAGTAATTGCTTATATCTCTAGACAGTCACAAAAAACATGCACAAAACCAAAGATTTGGATTAAATCTTTGAGGATGGCTACATTTTTGTTTGCAGTAAAGATTTAGCAGTGTTAATATATAGATTTAGAATAAGGAATTTTGATGTGCTATCAACTTTGACTGCATGAGTTTAACCACCATAACAGCAACAGGAGACACAACTAAAACCTTGTCTATATAAATACAAAAGCAATTACATGTATTCATAAACACAGGTAAAATTTAGTGGATGACAACTAACATCCCGTGGCATGAAATTTAGATTGGAGAAGAACAAAATATCAACATGTTTCAACAAGTAATCCAAAAACAAGACGTTCACATATCTCTTAAGATGAATAAGAGTTCACAACCTAAAGTCAGGATTAATTCCTTCTTATTTTTGTATATGCAAGTAGTTTCATGAGCAACTCTTATTGACAAGTTCTAGCTTTCTCAAACAAATCCAATACAGCAAGAAAAATAACTTTCAAAGCATATGCATTTAACAAGTCCCATACCTCTGTGAATCACTTGAGCTTTCCTTTACCAAACTTGCTTCCACTGAGGAATGAGGCTTAGTGCTTACAAGCTCATCAACCACAGGAAGATTGTTGACAAAGGAGGACAGCAATGGGTCAGCTTCCGTACTAGAGGAGGAGACAAAGTACTGAGACCCCCCAAGAAGTGATTGCAAGTTTCCTTCACGCAGTTCTTTTCTCAATATAGAAAATGTTGAACTAGATCCAAACTTACGTAATCTCCTTTTGCGCTGCACGTAACTAAAGTCAAGGTACACAACCAAAGAGGAGGGACCCAAAAAACACAAAATAGAAAATGATATGCATAAGAGAAGCCTTATGGTGAGAAAATCTGAGATAAATATGATGCACAATAAACCTGGTTATAACTAGCTTTTCTGTTGGGCAAAACATGTGGTTGTTTTCCTGATGATATTACTGTGGTCAATCTAATGATATCACTGCCATCAATAAAGGCAGGGTGAGTTATCAATTGTTATATTCATGTCCTGCAAGCATCACCATAAACAACAGCACTCTACTAATTACCAAAACAGAAAACTGAAAATATTAGGAAGGCAAACATAATTTTATCTGTGAGAAGAATAAAGAGGATATCTTTAAAAGGTTCCCATGTTGCATGGTAATATGGCCAACCAAATCCATCCCCACTCTTTTTGCACAAACTGGGCACACCTGCATGTATTGCCATTCCAATTAGCATTTACAATAGAAAAATGCATTTTGTGTTGCTAAACATATGCAAATTACATCTTACAAAATAGCAAGTGACCAGAGAATAATGATTGATTCAACAAAACCTTTTACACAACCCAAACTTCCATGTTAATGTTTCTCACGGATAATAAGGGCCTCTTATAACATCATCTACACACAAACCTCTCGGTTAACCAAGAAAATAACCTTTTCAAGAGCACCAAAACACATTCACTAATCCAGAATTTGCGTGGTGGAAACCTAGAGTTCCAAGCTTCCCAAATTCCACCAATGACTGAACTCATGTCACGACCCCAAGGTCCCCAAGGATAGCTTAGTAATATGAATTGTATGTATTTCTCTTTTGGTTGTACTCTTATGATGTAACTCTTAGTACCTTCATTTGTAAAGAATATAAATAGGCTAGTGTAGTTAGAGAATGTATGTTTGAATGATAATTGAATTTCAGATTTTTCCTCTCATCAAGTCTCTCAATTTCCTCTCTAATTTCTCTATTCTTCCCTCAATTCTCTGTTCTGATCTCTCTCCCTTTCTCTGTTCTTACTACATTTCTCTATCTAATCTTGTTGTTACCTCCCTCCATTTTTGTTCTATCTTTCCCAGTTCCTACCAAATTCCTTGGTAAATTCCATTCTAAACCCTAGGTTAACCGTAGGTACATGACAATTGGTATCAAGGCCAATTGCTCCTCGGCTGTAAATTCGATCGTTTCTCTGGAGGCAGTAATTGATCCGATTGATTTTTCGGCTATTAATTTTTGTCGCTGATCCAATGAAGCAAAGTCAAGCGACTTCTGATCGTGATTCAGGCGACACCTGTTAACTGCAACAGAGCCAATCGAAGAAGAATTGGGACCTAACAATTGATCTCAGTGGCAAATCAGGTGATCACTAGCAGTTGCATCAATCCAATTTTGAAGATATCAGAAACTGATTGTAAAGGCGAAGCAGGGCAAAGCAGTTCTCGGCTCAAATTTTGAAGGCAAACCCAGAGGTGGAATTCCAGTGAGCGCTGATCATTGATGATTGCTGTTTCTCGACAAATTCAATTAGTAGGTTCAAGCGCAAAGGAAGGAGACATTCCTCAACAAGGAATCTATAGCAACATAATTGAGGCGAGTGCAGATTCCTAAGCGATTGCTGGTCATCAGCAATTGCGATCATAGGCAGAAATTTGGCTGACTTGGAGGCAATCAATCACTGGTAGATCTAGGCGGATTCCGTTTTGAGAGGCGAATTCCACCGACTTCTCCTACTCCTTGATTTCCGACGCTCTAGGCTGCTAATTTCTGTTGGTTCTAGGCGAATTCTAAGACTGCAACAGATATGAGGTGATTCTAATCCAGAGCCAATTAGGGGATTAGGTCATGGAAAGTTTTGGATTCAGGATGTACAAAGCTCATGTTCCTTGGCCTTCAACTTGTCCTACTCGTGACATTTCTGCCTTGGCTGACAGCACATGGATGAAATAATTCGAGTCTCAATTGCAGCAAAAGAATGCTACAATTTCAGTTGGATACAACAAAAATCATGAGGCAATCAGCGAGGATCGTGAGACATGGGAAAAGAAGTTTGAAAGTACACTCAGTCAGATATGCAAGGAATTCAGCAATGTGATATGTGAGCAGATGCAGGAGTTTGTAGTGATGTTGTCTGAGATGTATCAAATCAGCATTCCAGCTGAATTCTTTTATAAGTCGGGAGGAGATACCATAGATGACTATCTCAAAGTTTTAATCAAGAGATGATTGATTCAGACAATCACTGATCAGAATTGAACAACTGTAACAGAGAATTTTTGGAGGAAAAACCTGTTGAAGGTGAACCTCTGGAATATGCCGGCAAACAAAAAGAAAAATATGCTAATGAATTAGCGTTGGATCAAGCAATCCCAATTGAAGGACCATCAATCGGTGCAAATATGGGAGCTGAAGTCCTTCCTCAGATTTCGAACTTCCCGGAAATTGAGGACCAATTGGGTCTGGAACAAAATATTAATTCATTCGATATGCCAGTTATGAAGCAGATCGGCGTTGTGAGTGGTGAAGCCTGTGATGGTGATTCTAGGTTGGATCAAGTCTTTGATGCTCCATGCAGTCAAAGAAGTTCTGATCGGGCAATCCAGATTGGAACAGTCTTATATTGGCTCTAAGGAAATAGCTCCTAAGGATGATGAGGTCCTAAGACTAGAGGAAGACAATTTGCCTATTCAGAAATTTTCTACTACAGCTGAGGATTTAGCTAGACATTCATCTGGGCTCAAAATAGCCAACATCGAAGATGATGTGATAAGGGGAACATATGTAAACAGAGATTGTGTTCCATCGCTAGCTTTTCTTGTGGTAATTGGTCGGATGTGTGAACTTTGAAGAATCATCATTTGAAAGCTTTAGGTTTGCAGGTTTCAGCTACTAACTATGACAGGGAGTGGATGAATTCATTAAAGGCACTTGGCGTGGGCATATAGACAGGTTTTGGCACCATACTAGATCCACATACTGTAAGTACCAACAATTTGATTGGATAGCTATTGTAGGAGGTGGATATATTGGGCTTGAATTCAGTAAGGTTACTTTTATTGAAGTTCAGGATCAACTCATACCTAGATTTGATTGTGAGATAGGGACTTTGGCCCAAGAAAAGAGAAAGAACATAAAAGCGAAGAGCAATAGGGCTCAAAGGAGAAAGAAAGAAAGAAGAATAAAATGGATAGAGAAAGTTGGGATTGGATGAAGAGCAGTGGCCAATCGCTGTAAGTGCTTGGGGACAAGAACTCTTTCAAGGAGGGGGGAATTGTCACAACCCCAAGGTCCCCAAGGATAGCTTAGTAATATGAATTGTATGTATTCCTCTTTTGCTTGTACTCTTATGCTGTAGCTGTTAGTACCTTCATTTGTAAAGAATATAAATAGGCTAGTGTAGTTAGAGAATGTATGTTTTGAATGATAATTGAATTTCAGATTTTCCCTCTCATCAAGTCTTTCTCAATTTCCTCTCTAATTTCTCTATTCTTCCCTCAATTCTGTGTTATGATCTCTCTCCCTTTCTCTGTTTTGACTGCATTTCTCCTAATCTTGTTGTTATCTACCTCCATGTCTGTTCTATCTTTCCCGATTCCTACCAAATTCCTTGGTAAATTCCATTCTAAACCCTAGGTACATGACAACTCATAACAAATTCCTTGGTAAATTCCATTCTAAACCCTAGGTACATGACAACTCATAACGACACAAGGGTTATTAAAGAATGGAAGAATAGAAATGTTCCTGAGGAGCATTAGAGACAGACATAGAACACTAAAATCGTAGTGTACTAAAGTCAAACTTCATTTCTTTTCTCTAACAATTGTAACCTCAATATGTCCAATTTTTGTGCTAACTGACCAACTTGAGTCTAAGTTAAGTTTGTAAATGACACATCCTGCAGTAATGACAGTAAGACAATATTTTCCCACAACCCTTGTACATAAACAATCCAGAATCCAGAAGATTTATGGATGCAAAAGTCTGACAGATAATTAATCCCAGCTGACTTCTCTATCCCCTCGTATAGCAGTCCTAGAGTGAACCATTATGCACTTTTTATGTATTCTACAAGAAAGAGTGTCTTTGTTCATCTAATAATTTTGAATGAAATTTTTGTTGTTGAATGGAAAGAAAGATGAGGGATAACACTTGTAAACCAAATAGTAGATCTTCATACATAATAAATAAATTGTTTCCAACAAAAAGCATGTCCTGTCCTGTTAAAGGTCACCATTCCAAATGGATTTACAAACATCACTAAAAAATTTGTTTCAGAAGTCCAGATAAGCAATTTGCTAATAGAAAATAACCAAAATGGGGGGGTTATTGCACAAGCTAAGCACTCTAAAATGCAAATACGAAAATTTTCATGAACTATGACCCCGTTATCAACCATTGCGCTCTTTGTCTATTCAGCATTAGGAATAAGTTAAGTGCTTCTACGCTTCAAGAAAGAGAAATAATCCGGCAATTACAGAGAGCAAAACTAAAGCAGTTTAAAGAAGAAGAACAAAAGATAAAAGTCCAATTTATTTTTCTAGGCTGGACAACTCATTAACATCAAATCCAATGAGCCCTAAACAACCAAGACCTTTGAATTTCACACATTTCCTAATTTAACACATAATCACTTAAGAGGTATACGTTAAGTAGGTTCTCAAGCCCCCCCAATTCAGTTACAAATAGTTTTCGTTCTCCAACAAAATTAAGAAAAAAGAAGGTACAAAACAAAACTAATTACCCCAGACTTCGCTTCGACCGCATGCTCCTCATCGATGTGACAGCAAAGCCCGACGACGTCGAAATCGTCACCGCAAAACGGGCACAAAAACTCCGGGCGCGACTCGTCATGACCGTCAACGTCTTCGCCTCCGTGATACAGATCTGCAGGCACAAAAGTGTGCACAATCAGAACCAAATCGTGGAAGCCATAAATTTCAATCAAATCATATGACATTACTCCAAGTCCGGCTTCGTCTGGGCCACTAGAGCGATTTTTCTCGGGAAACAAAAGGAGAGGGCGTGGCATTGGAACTGACCGAATCGGGAATGGTAGCGCCTGGAAGAAGCAGCGGAGAGACGAGCAGTCCACGAATCGGAATCCATTCCGGACATCAGATGATGGTGCTGCAGGTGCAGGAAGAATCTCGGAGATTCCTGAAATTGATTCTCCGATTCTGGCTACGGAGAAGCGGAAGAAGAGAGAACCGAACCGGAAAGTCCGTCGAAGCGTATCGAAGGGGGCGGGGGAGAGGGCTCTGAACCAAACAAAACATCGCTTCACGGCGATGAGATGTATATATATGTGCGCTGCTACCACGGAACAACTGGTCAACGTATTCATAATACAATATGGCAACATAATGACGTTATATTTTAGTTAATCGCTCCCCCTATTACCTTCCTCCACCGGTGGATTAACGAAAACGGATAGAATGAAAATGGATGGAAATATTTGATACTAAAGTTTGCTGTGACACTCCCACTCGTTCCCATGACTGGTAACTGCCCTTAATTTGAAGGGGGGCCCTCTCACTGTCATAGAACTTATTTTAGTCCTTATTTCCCAAAGTCTACTAATTCATTAATGGACTGAGAAAAAGATCATGAAACGGAACACCCAAATAAATTATATATTTTATAAAGCTATCATATTATTTATTCTAAGATTTGATATGATTTTTATATATTTTAGAAACTCTTCCAGTGAACGTACTGCTCTCGTAGCTCAGTTGGTTAGAGCACCCGTTTAGTAAGCGGGAGGTCTTGAGTTCGACTCTCAACGAGAGCAACTTTTTCCAAATTTCGCCTTTTGAGCTGTATCTGTAGCTATTTAGCAAGATCAGCTACATTCACAGTTTTAAAAAAAAAAATAAATACACTAACTATCTATATTTATAAATTATATTAAATATTCTCTTGATGTTATACTCTATGTTGCACGGAAACGTGGAAACGGACGTTTTTATAAAAAAATAGACATAAATAGAGTTCGAAACAAGAATAAGAAACGTTTTTAAAACGAAAAAACGACACCTATAAAATGTTTCCGTACAACATAGATTATACTTACCTTAAATGGAATACTCATAAAGTGTTATAAAATTATTACATAAATTAGGCTTCGAAGCCCACACTGAGGTGTTGGGGCACGATGCCATGCTATCGCAAAACTGTGTTAGTCTATTATACCTTAAGCCTCATACCACTTGAAAGAAAAATATTTTTAAAATTTGTGTCTGAAGGCTTTATTTATATAACATTTGTGACAGACTTATTAAAAAAAATTGACCATACTTGGGGCCATTTGGATATGTCCCATGGACAAACTACAATCCTAGAAAAAGGAGAAATTCATGTATAAATTTGGTTTATTATCTCATTAAAAAAAAATTGTTTACATCATTGGAAGAAAATATTCAATACTTATGTGATATCATGTTATCATAATACTATAGTATCACAATTAATAATAATCCATTATTTAATTAAATCTTAAATATATGACATTGCTATATAATGATGTCATCTCGTTGTATTAATATGATATCATTGTTGTATGGTAAATTAAGCCAATCAAAAATAAACATCTCATTTCTATCAAGTTGAAATTTAAAATTTTGTATTCATCCTTATTAAAATGTCATAAAATATTGTTTGCTCACATTGTGCTAAAATAGTTTGAGATATTACTTGCAATGAATAAGGTTGCAATCAAGTCGACTCGAGCCGAGCTTTCCTAAACTTGACTCAGCTTGGCAATCCTAAGCTCAACCTTGAGCTTGGTTAACATGAATCGAACTTGGGCTTGGGCTTGCCATCACTAAAAGATGAGATTGTGCGGCGACAGCAGTAGAAAGAGGAGTGTGCAGAGGCGACGGAGAAAGAAGATAGAACGGCGAAGGGAAGTGAAACAAGCAAATGTAGACTACTGGAGAATAAGAGGAATAGGTGAAATGAATAGCAGAGAAAAGAATCGACGAAAAATGGGTTTCTTGCAGAGAGAGACCGCTATACTAAATCTAATAAATGATATAATTATGATATAACGATGATATGTACATATGTTCAATAATTTATTTATCAAATATATATCAAATATACATATATATTATCTAACCATAAAAATAATATATTTATGAAATTATAAATAAATTTATTAATGTACTTATAAACGAGTCTGTTTTCACAAAGTAATCGCGAACTTCTAATTGGGGCTACTCGCCAGCCTCTCATCAAATTAGCTCAAATTCAACTCATTTACAAATCAAGTTTCAAAATTTGGCTAATTTACCTTAATAAATGAATTCGAATGAAGTTTTATCGAGCCGAATATCAAGCCGCTCACGAACAACTCGGCTCATTTGTAATGATGAAGATGAGCATAAATCTCACCCTCTTGCTAATGGCACATGCTTTAGTGATTTCATCACAAAAACATTGTCAAGAAACATATGCCCCAAATTGTCAAACTAAAAAACAAAGTTAACATCATAAAATATGATTAATTATTAAGAACGAAATGGGAGAATATACATTGTTTTTAACCCTAAAACTAAATAACATAATTTTTTTAGCGCTCTTGTCATCCTATTGTATGCCCCATGTGTTTTTAAGATTCAGCAAACATCCTCTTTTATAGTTATAAAATTTATATACAAAATTATAGACAATATCCAAAAATGTAAAACCTTAATGAACCAAGATAAACCATCAATTAAATTTTGTTTGCTTGACATGTAAATTACGAGTACTAAGACAAATAATGTAACCTTCAAAGTCAAAAACTTCTAAAAATACAAACACATAAAATAAATTCACATCTTAAGTCCTAAGTTGTTGCCACGTCAACGTTGGGCAAGAGATCAGTTTTCTATCTCACATATGATTCACCGGTTGCTATTGTTGTTGCTATTGTTAAAACTTTCTACAACCACCTAACATTGGAAGTGGAGAGCAATGAACCATCTCCCTCTCCCTGTCCTTGTCATTGTCCTTCAATAGGCCCCTCAAGTTGGATCCAAACGCCTTGTAGACGAGCCATTAGTTATGGAATTTGTGGAAGATAGGGATGTCTCTTGTGATGTGATTCACAAGCTAAACTACTATGATCCTATGAATGTAGAATCAATGGTCCTTTAATTCGGATGAGAACTATTCTGAGTCTTTATGGCCATTCTCTTCCAGTCCCATTAACTAAAACTTGGTTTAAAAGCTTTTTGATTCAAGATGACTTTTTAAGTCTTGATATCTTGAATTTTAGTTTTATTAATTTGTTTTATAAATTGATAATTGTCTGTTTAAAGGAGAAATTATTGTATAGACTTAGTTTACTTGTAAATTAGATAACCCAATCAAAAATTTACATTTCATTATTATAGTTTGCAAAAAATATTAAAAATAATTTATTAATTTTTTTTTTTATAAAAGGCGATAAACTTTTATTAAAAGAACAAACAACACAAAAGCATTAGGAGTAACACAACACGTATACGTGAAAGTTTGACAAGGCTCGAGTTTTGATCCGTGATGCACTTGTTTGATTTGACAACTCAAGTGTGATGGACCATGGTTTATAAGGAGACTCAAGTGTGATGGACCATAATTTATAAGTAGACTGGGACACTCTAACAAAAATTGTCATAGAGAAGAGTCTTCAATTTTTGTGTTACAAATAACAAAAAGAAAAACACACACACACACAAAGGGTAGGCATAGCTCCAAACAACACAACATCCTATAGTATTAATCAAAGATGATGAAACTAATGAACAAACACCTATAGGATTGCCACTTTTAAGTGGCAAGATCTTATCACTTCATCAACTTAATTATCTAATCTTAAATAAGAATGAAAACAAATTGAAAGTCTATTTTTTTACACTTAAAAATAATTTTGTATATTAAATGTATATATTAAAAAGTTAAACAACAATTTTAATTAAAATACGAGCAAAATTTGACATTTAATAACCCTTTGAGGTGAAGTAAATAATTTACTGTACATGTTAAGGAGTTTGGAATATTATGAGATTATGGGTTTGATTTTGTCTTTGTGCGAGAATGTACACTCGATTGTGTCTATCAAAAGAGCCAATCTCCCAGACTTTGACTCACAATAAATTTGTCTACACATTTAGAATTGTAGAGTAAGCGATTTCTAGGTTTTAGAGTGTATGATATAGTTCTGGACTAAATACTAACCGTGATCAAGAGATTCTTCAAATTTTTTATATTATAAAAAAAAAATCAAAACAAAACAAAAAGATTGACATTTAGCAGTTAGCCTTATAATTTTTTTTAAAGTAATGATGCTTCAATATTTGTTTTATTAATAGATTTTTTTTATTTTGAAATTTGAATTCATAATGAATTTGAATCGTTCCTACCTTCCATTCCTATAAATGCTACTGACTAAATCAAATTGTGGGTTGGTTTCTGTTGAATTTGTTTAGATATCATATTTCATTTCTAACAGAAAATCCAGTTTTTAAATTCAAACTGTAAATAATATTAACTCTTGAGATTTCTTGAAATGAGTATCTGATGCTCACATTTACAATAGTTTTGTGTGCTGTGGGATAAATTCACACTCAATATTCCACTACTTTTTGGAATTTTCTCATGATTTATTAATACCTGAGCTGAATCCGCCATTTTTTGAGATTCATTGGGGGGGTATGTTTAGCCCAAACTCTCCTGTTTTTCTTCATTTTTCTCACTGCAAATGAACTCCGTACGTACCTGTAAATCTATTTTTAAGAATTCTGATTATTTTTAATTGAGTTTCTTTTCTCCACATACAAATGAAGTACTTAACTGTTTGATAATTGATAATCTTTAGGTATCATGTAAACATATTCCTGAGATTTGAAGAAATGAATGTGGGAAGTCAAGGATCAAAATCCAGCTGCGCTGATTCGTCTAACGCCGGAAATGGGCTTTCCGACCAGTTTCCGGTGGGTCTTCGGGTACTTGTTGTGGATGATGACCAAACGTGGCTGAAAACGTTGGAGAAGATGCTCAAGAACTGCCTTTACAATGGTAAATGTACATATCATTTGGTTACAATATTCAACCTTGAGGAATTCAATTTTCTCGAAAATTGACTGCATGAGTTCTCATAGATTCTGTTCTTTCAGTAATTTTCTAAGATTGAAAATCCTGTTCTCATGCATGGGAACTACTGGCTAGACAAGAACAGTAATGCATCATCTAATGCTCTAATCTTTGATTTTTGTCCAAGATTTAGAAATTGTGATAATGAAAATGCGCAGAATATATTTGCTCAAGATTTAGAAATGACCTTGAAGTTACAAATTGTGATAGTGGTAATTTGTGGTTTACTGTTATTTTCATTGAGAAAATTAAATCTTGATTTTAGTCTTCCATTCTTTACTTTTTCTTTAGGCATATCATTGAACCAGGATGTTTAGGGGTTGTAGTCAAATGATATATGGATAGTTGATTCAACCTTTCTTGGGCTTTCAGTTACTAAATGCGATCGAGCAGAGGTGGCACTGTTGATGTTACGGGAGAACAAAAATGGATTTGATATTGTAATGACCGATGTCCACATGCCTGAGATGGATGGGTTGAAACTCCTTGAGCTCATTGGGATGGAGATGGACCTGCCTGTTGTGGGTAGGTGCCTTATTCCCCTCATTTCTGCTGGTATTTAACCTTAAAATTTTGATTGTTGGTATCTGTTGGGTCTGTATTCTGAGATTAGATTTTTTGCTTGCACAGTGATGTCTACCGACTACAGTAAGAATGTTGTCATGAAGGGTGTCATTTATGGGGCGTGTGATTATCTGGTTAAGCCAGTTCGCATAGAGGCATTAAAGAACATATGGCAGCATGTAGTTCGGAAGAAGAAGCACGAGTGGAAGGGTTTTGAGCAATTGGGAAGTACAAAAGTTGGAGAAAGGAAAAAAAAGCCTTCGGAAGATGTAGATTCATCCTCAGCAAATGAGGAGAGTTGGATAAACTCAAAGAGGAGGAAGGACGAGCAAGATGAAGCAGAGGAAAGGGATGATACATCCACATTAAAGAAGCCACGAGTGGTTTGGTCACAAGAGCTCCATCGTCAATTTGTGGCAGCTGTAGATCATCTTGGCAGTGATAGTATGTCTTATCAATACTTCCTGTTTATTTGTTCTTATTAGTTTATTACCATTATTTCTCTTTCACTTTCTGCTATTTCTCCTTCACATAATTGTTATCTTACTAGTACTGTTTCGTAAATAACTATTAATGTTGTTTCTGCAACTACGTTAGCTTATTCTTTGGCACTTGGCAGGGATGATCGGGCATGTACATCAGACTAGCTGCTATTTTTTTTTTTTTTTTTGCTAACAGTATCCTTCTCTTGTTTTACTCATCTTCTACTATATGACATATTTGAATACAGGGGCAGTTCCTAAGAAAATTCTGGAGTTGATGAATGTTCCTGGTCTCACTAGAGAAAATGTTGCCAGCCACCTTCAGGTCTGGTTTTATTTTCTTTTTTACAATGATCAAAGAAGTTCGCTATCACATACTCATCTTTTATGACTTGTATTTTGCTTTTACTTATCAGCGTGCTTATGTTTGCTTTCACTTTTTAAAAGCCCCGCTTAACAGCAGCCATTTGATGCAGAAGTATCGGTCATACCTTAGAAAGAAAAGTGATGCATCACAACAGATTCAACTCAGAAACTCTTTCATGGGTCCTCCAGAACCAATTGGATCAATGCCTTCACTCAATGGGCTTGACCTTCGTGCTCTGGCTGCCACTGGTCAACTTCGACTAGAGAATCTTGCTACACTCCTAGCAGGGCCTCAATGTAAAACCGCTGCTAAAGTCGGCACATCCACGCCCCTTTATGATGAAAGGAATCTCTTTGCCTTTGAAAATTTTCCCAACTCAAGATTTGGAGAGTTCCAGCACCCACAATTGAACATCAATGATAAGCAAATTAACTTACTCCAGGGCATCCCAACTACAATGGGGCCAAAGCAGCTCACCAATTCGCACCAATCTGCAAAGCCCTTTGGGCAAATCAATATGCAAGCCAATCCCCATGGAATCCTGAGTAGCTCTGTACTGGCACAAAACACTCAACAACAGTCTACTCCACAGACAATTGATGATACTAATGGCAATCATCTTTCAAGGATATCATCAACCATTGCACGCCATACTTTGTTGAGGGGAATGACAAAAAATGAAATAGTTGAGAATCCCAGAGTGGTTTACAATTCAGTTTCTCAAGCCTCTTCAGTGGTAAATTTCTCAATAAACCGGAATACGGACTTTCTAGACAATAGTTTCCCTTTGGGAAATAATTCTGGTATGTCCAGTATCACGTCAAAAGGGGTGTTCCTAGAAGAGGCTAATTCTGAAATGCAAGCACGAAGACGATTTGCCCCCAGTTATGATATTTTCAATGAGTTGCATCAGCACAAATCCCAAGTCTGGAAATCACAGAATATAGGCTCTACCTTTGATGTATTGCAGCAAGAAAACATGCATGGCAACCTGGACATCCTACCTTCAGTTTTGGTCCACCAAGGGTTTTCTTCAAGCCAAAACAGTACGCTGAACACAAATACATCCATCAGCAAGGGAATACTCTCAGCCAAAGAAAATGGAACTCAGAATGCGCTCAACACCAGTCAACAACTCAATGCAAGCAGTCAATACATGCAATTACCAGAACAGTTTAGTCAGGAGGACCTAATTAGTGCACTGCTCAAGCAGGTCTGTTTTCTGACTCTCAATTCTTTACCATACTCTTTACTTTGAACCCTTAATCTAATTTTTGTTTTGAGGGATAAAAGAATTCATTAATTTTCTAATTCAAAGTTTTCCGTCATCAAGCCACAAGGAACTATTGGACTGGTAGAAAATGAGTTTGGCTTTGATGGGCTTCAATTGGATAGTATTTCGGAGTAGACATGATTCTTGACTTTCTCTATGTTGCTATAAGCACTCAGGTAGCCTCATCTCTTTTCTGCAATTGAACAGTGAGTTCAGTTTCCTGGCACTACTTGAGGAGATCAGATCTTAATTTTACTTTGCTGCATCTTCAGGTTTTACCATCCTTGTCAAATTGGAGTTGCTGCACCTTGTGGTGATGCAAGTTTTGATTGATTTTGTAGGTGAATTTTATTATTAACGGGTCTTAGAAGTTTATTTTTCTTGATGGTGGTGCAGGATGACGAGGGTATGAGAAAATTGCAAGACTTCTAGGAGCTTTATGTTTTGATATTTATTCCAGACTAGATATGATGTACAGTACTTAATTTGATTGGTCTAGACATGTTTTTGCACAGTGATGTTAAATTTTAATTACCCTTTCATGAATAGAATGAGTTCTTGATTATTTTCTATAAGCTCTGCTGATAATCACTGCATGCCTGATTCAGCTTGCTTTGTTTATCATTGAATTCATAAACTATGTATCATGTGTTGATTTTAATCAAGAATATACTGCAAAAAGTGCTCCAACAATGGTTCTATAATTGACCATAAGCAGAATAAGGATAAGCTTGCTACCTCGGGCATCCTAATGCACCCATACAAGTATCATTGCTTTGCAAAGGGCCAGTTTATAAGAAATTAGAAAAAAGGGAACATGCAATATGAATTCAACTGTTTGATGATTCACTCTAAGTGTACAAAAAAGGAGGCCAATGATTCTTAGCTGAGCTAGAGACTGGACGAAAAGTTTGGATTGCCCTTTGCATTGGTTTTTACAATCTCAGTGCACAAGCCCAATGCAAGGTCAGTTTGGACTTTTTGTCCCATTGCCAACTCCATTATTCCAAAAAGAAAGATAAGCACAAAGTTTCTTGCTCCTATTGATTTAATTTATAAAGGGAGTCCCCCATTCAATTTCCGCTTTTATATTTTTATATTTTATTTATATCTTTACTTCACTGTAGAAATCTTAAATATTTTTCTTCTACTTCACATAAAAAATAATAATTTTACTGTTAATTAAAGCATTTTTTTCAGCTTTGGTTGAATACCATAAGAAATTAAAAAAAAAAACGCTTTTATTTAAAAAAATGTCTTCCTTGCTTTGAGGATTAATGACATTTGATTGCTTCCTTATTATAAAGATTATAAATATTGATGACCACTGTAATTATATTCATCTAATTCATTTGCTCGATAATTAATAAGAGTTGACTTTTTCAAATTAAAGATTTATATTTAGCTTGTTTTAAATATCAGATTTTATTCTTTAACAGAAAATTTAGTTTTGAAATTCAAACTTTAATATTTTATTAAGGTAGCGTTTGTTAAAATGAGTAAAATAAAGTTATATCAAGAAAAAATTAAAAAATATTTTAAGATTTTTATCAAACTATTTGTTAAATTTTTTGGAATGTACTGGAAAGACATATGGATTATTTTTTTTATCTGTAAAGACTAAGATAAATTTATTCAGATGAGAGAGATATAAATTTAACAAATATAATGAAAAGTATTTTTGTCTAAAATAGTTTTTATATATGATTTTTTTTATCTATATTTTAGTTAACAAATACTATTTAAAATATATATTAGGAGAATGAAGGGAAATGAAAACACAAAGGAATAGGAAAATTTCTTTCTTAAAAAATCAGTCTCTGCTTGACCAGAAAAAAAAATAAAACTGATTCTGTTTCTTAAAATTCCAGGCTGATTTTCGAAGGAAGGAAAGAGGAAGAAAATGTTTTGTTCCAATTAACATGGAAAGGAAGTTTTGTAGTTTTTAATTTATCTCATGATATTCGGGAAGAAAGTCAATTTTCAAAAGAAAAGTCATTCTCTCTTCTTGGCATTTGGCGTCATTTTCTCATATGAAGTTAAGGAGTTGACGAATTTATTCAACAGAGTAACTATCCCTACGTGCATAATGCTCGCTCTTTTTCTTTTTTTTTCAAGTTTCTTTCTTCTTTATTCTCTTTCTCTCCCTAACAAAATTATTAAATCATATGCACTAGTTACTGCTCTTGAGAATTCTCTGAATTTCTTGAACTGGGTATATGTTTCTTTGAATGGAAGGCAGTGTTTTTATGTTCACATTTCTTCTAATTTTCTCTCTCTCGGTTGGGTTTTCATTTTTTTCTCTACATGCAAATGAAGTGATTTAACATGTAGATTTATTGTAGCTATTTGGATGTAGGCGTGTATAAATTGTAGATTCCTTGTGAGTTTGAGGTTGAAATATGAAGAAATGAATCTGGCAGGCGAAGGATCAAAATCAATGTTGATGTCGAGCTCTGGCGTTTCCGACCAGTTTCCGGTGGGTCTTCGGGTACTACTTGTGGATGATGACCAAGCATGGCTGAAGAGGTTGGAGAAGATGCTCCAGAACTGCCTTTACAATGGTAAATAAATGTACACATCATTTGTTTACATATTCAGCTTCGAGGAACTGAATTTTCATGGAAATTGACTGTTTGAGTTCTCACATACTCTGTTCTTTTAGTAATTTCTGAGTTTGTGATGCATGGTATGCGAAATTTGGGGGGTAAATTTCTTGTGTTCTCTTCAAGATTTTGTACATGGACATAGGAATGACTGATTAGATAATTACAGTATTTCATCATCTAATACTCTTAAGCTTTGTTTTTGTTCAAGATTATTGCTTGATAATGAAAGTTGCAATTTGGCGGCACATATTCTGCTTATTAACTTCCAATGACCTTGGACTTATTTAACTCAAATTAGGTTTTTTTTTCTTCTTCTTCTTCTTCTTTTGGTTCTTCTTCATTGATAATGGTAAAGTTGCTCATTCATGGTTGGAAGGTCACACCTTCCAGTTGTGAGAACAGCCTCTTTACAAAACAAAGGTAAGGCTACATACAGAGATGACCCACTTCCAACCTTCGCATAGCTGGGAGCCTAGTGTGTAACAGCAACACCCTTTTGGTTTTCCATTAAGAAAATAAAATCTTGATTTGTCCTCCATTCTTTTTCTTTATGCATATAATAGAAACAAGAAATTTAGGGGTTGTACTCAAATGATATGTGGATAATTGATTTCTTGGGATTTCAGTTACTAAATGCGATCGAGCAGAGGTGGCATTGTTGCTGTTACGAGAGAACAAAAATGGATTTGATATTGTTATAACCGATGTAAACATGCCTGGGATGGATGGGCTCGAACTCCTTGAGCACATTGGGCTGGAGATGGACCTACCTGTTATAAGTAAGAGCCTTGTTTCACTCATTTCTGCTGGTTTTTCTCCTTAAAATTTTGATTGTTTGTATCTGTTGTACCTGTATTCTGAGATATGGATTTTTGCTTGCAGTGATTTCTGGCGATGATAGTAAGAATGTTGTGATGAGAGGCGTTACTTATGGTGCATGTGATTATCTGGTTAAGCCAATTAGCATAGAGGCATTGAAGACCATATGGCAGCATGTAGTTCGGAAGAAGCACGAGTTGAAGGATTTTGAGCAATTGAGAGGTATAGAAGTTGGAGAAAGACAAAAAAGGCCTTCAGAGGATGTAGATGCATCCTCAGCAAATGAGGAGAGTTTGCAAGACTCAAAGAGGAAAGCGGAGGAAGATGAAGAGGGGGAGAGGGACGATAAATCTACATTAAAGAAGCCTCGAGTGGTTTGGTCAACCGAGCTCCATAATCAATTTATAGCAGCTGTAGATCAGCTTGGCACTGATAGTATGTTTACCAATACTTCCTGTTTATTGTCTTATTTTGTTGGTCTAAAATGTGTATAGAATAGAGGGAAAAAGTTGATTCTTAGAGGATTATTTTATTCACTGCATAGTTCTTGTTAAATAGAGCTTGAGTTTAACAGAAAATAGAAAAATCTGCTGATTACAATGCATAAATATCAACTTCCTAATAACAAGTCAAAAATTCAAAAAAAATATCTTATCTCCTAAATACTTGGTCTTTAGCCACATGTTGTTGTTGACCCAATCCTCAGCAACTGATCAGCCTAATCTTTAGGCTATATGCAGCTACTTTAGACATTCTTTCAACACTCCTCCTTGCCTTAATAGCTACAAAGATGTAATTTTTAATTTTGGCATGTCTTGGATATAGGCATGTGGGTATTTTATAGTTTATGGTTTATGGTTATGAGGCATAAGTATAGTTATGGGACATAGGCATGGATATGATTTTAAGTAGAGTTAAAATAACTCCTCCTCCGGTCGGCTATTCATTGCTGCTTTGACTTCATTTTGTTGTTGATTTTTGCATACTCTCTCCACATGACCCAGTTGATCACATTTATTACATTTGACATCTGGTCTCCACCAACACTTGTTCTTTGGATGATTTGTCTTTTTACAATGAGGGCAAGTAGGATGATTTCCCTCATTATTCTTCATTGACTTTGCTTGAAAAGCCCCTTCCACAGAGCCTTTTGTCCTCATCAATCTTCTTTGTTCTTGTACTTGCAAGGCACTCAAAACTTCTACCAAGGTGATATTGGACAGATCCTTTATGTTTTCCAAGGAGGTTATTGAAGCTTCATAATTTTCTAAAATAGTAACAAGAATCTTTTGTACTATTCTTGAATTAGTAAACTCTGAACCTAACAACCTGACATTGGAAAACACAAAGGATCTGTCCAAGATCACCTTGGCAGAAGTTTTGAGTGCCTTGCAGGCACAAGAACAAAGAAGATTGATGAGGACAAAAGGCTCTGTGAAATGGGCTTTTCAAGCAAAGTCAATGAAGAACAATGAGGGAAATCATCCTACTTGCCCTCATTGCAAAAAGACAAATCATCCAAAGAGCAAGTGTTGGTGGAGACCAGATGTCAAATGCAATAAATGTGGTCAACTAGGTCATGTGGAGAGAGTATGCAAAAATCAATAACAAAATGAAGCCAAAGCAGCAATGAATAGCCAACCAGAGGAGGAGTTATTTTAACTCTACTCAAAATCATATCCATGCTTATGCCCCAAAAAATGCCTATGCCTCATAACCATACCTATGCCTCATAACCATAAACCATAAAATGCCTGTATACCTATATCCAAGACATGCCAAAATTAAAAATTAGGTCTCTGCAACTATTAAGGCAAGGAAGAGTGTTGAAAGAATGTCTGAAGTAGCTGCATATAGCCTAAAGATTAGGCTGATCAGTTGTTGAGGAATGGATCAACAACAACATGTGGCTAAAGACCAAGTATTTAGGAGATAAGATATTATTTTTGACTTGTTATTAGGAAGTTGATATTTATGCCTTTGTAATCAGCAGATTTTTCTATTTTCTATTAAACTCAAGCTCTATTTAACAAGAACTATGCGGTGAATAAAATTATTCTCCAAGAATCAGTTTCTTCCCTCTATTCTATACACATTTCACACCAACAAAAAAAAAATATATATATATATATATTTATGCCTTGTAATCAGCAGATTTTTCTATTTTCTGTTAAACTCAAGCTCTATTTAACAAGAACTATGCAGTGAATAAAATAATCCTCTAAGAATCAGCTTCTTCCCTTTATTCTATACACGTTTTACACCAACATATTTATTTATTATCTTTATTTCTATTTCACTTTTTGTTGTTTCTCCTAGTCCTTGATACAATTGTTATTTTAATAGTGTTGTTTGGTAAATAGTAATTAATGTTGTCTCTGCAAATTTTGCATATAGTGTTACAGTAATTCATACATGTGCATGTCTTTTCCTCCTATTTAACTTCAGGAGTAATTGAACAAATGAAAGAGGTAGATGTCAGAGAGGAAGAGGCATCCTCTAATGCATAGAGGTGTCATACATTGGAAGCCCTGGAAAATTGTCTGATAACTTAATAGTCATCAAGGTTTCAGATAAAAACCCCAAGGATATCTAGCAAAAAGACAACTCAAAGGATATGTTGCTTTCTTTTGATCCACTTACTAATAAGTGCAATTGATAAATATCGGGCCCAAAACTGGGAATCAATTTAGCTAGCAACCACAAGAAGGGGCCATTGTTTGTATAATGGTAAGAGACATGTAGGAAAGTTTGAAAATGTTTTTTTTTTTTTTTTTTTTTTTTTTGGGGGGGGGGGGGGGGGGTGTTAGCAACACACTTTGTGCAAATAAACACAAAAATTGGGTCCATGAACAAGCAGCAGGTTAGCTGGATTTTAAGAGAAGTGTTAAATGAATAAGATTTTGTGTTTGGCTGTAAAACTGTTTATGGATGCCTTCTGTCAACATTTTCTTTTTGTTGGTGGGTTTTGTTTAATTGGCAACATGTCAACTTATTCGTTGCACTTGCAGAGATGAAAATGCATGTGCATTGAACTAGCTGCTTATTTTATTATGTTCACATATCCTTTTTTTGTTTTTCTCATCTTCTAGTATATGACATATTTGAGTACAGAGGCTGTTCCTAAGAAAATTCTGCAGTTGATGAATGCTCCTGGTCTCACTAGAGAAAATGTTGCCAGCCACCTTCAGGTCTGGTACAAATTTATTTTTTTCCAACAATTGAAAGAAGTTCCGCTATCACATTCTCATCTTTTCTGACTTGTCTTTTGCTTTTACTTATCAGTTATCACTGTGTTTCTCTTCACCTTCACTTTTTAAAGCATTCATAACAGCAGCAATTTGTTGCAGAAGTATCGGTTGCACCGTAGAAAGGAGGCAGCACGACAGATTGAACTCAGAAACTCATTCACGGGACCTTTGGAAGTAATTGGGTCAATATCTTCACTCAATGGGCTTGATCTTCGTGCTCTGGCTGCCACTGGTGAACTTCAATCAAAGAGTCTTGCTACCCTACTAGCAGGACCTCAATGTAAGACCGTAAATAAAGATGGCACATCCACTCCAATTGCTAATGAAAAGAATCCTCTCACCTTTGAAACTCCCGAGTCAAGATTTGGAGGGTTCCAGCACCCACAACTGAACATCAACTATAAGCAAATTAGCTTACTCCATGGCATCCCAACTACAACGAACTCAAAGCAACTAGCCAATTTGCACCAATCTGCAAAGTACTTTGAGCAAATCAATGTGCAGGCCAATCCCCATGGAATCCCAGGTAGCTCTGTGTTGTCACAAAACTCTCAACAACGGTCAACTTTACAGATAGTACATGACACTGATGGCAATCATCTTTTGAGGATTCCATCATCCATTCCACGACCTACTTTGTCAAGTGAAATGACCAGTGGTGGTTTGGCAAGAAATGAAGTAGTTGAGAATCCCAGACGGGCATTTTACAGTTCAGTTTCTCAAGCCTCTTCAGTGGTAAATTTCTCAATAAACCGAAATGCACACTTTCCAGGCAATAGTTTCCCTCTAGGGAATAATTCAGAGATGCCCAGTTTCACATCTAAACAGGTGTTCCGAGAAGAGGGTAATTCTGAAGTGCAAGCACCAACCGGATTTCCCCCCCATTATGATATTTCCAGTGGGTTACATCATCAACATAAATCCCAAGACTGGGAGTCACCTAATGTAGGTTTCACCTTTGATGCATCACAGCAAGAAAACATGCATGGCTACCTGGACATCCCGTCTTCAGTTTTGTTCTACCAAGAGTTTTCTCCATGCCAAAACAGTATATTGAATACAAATACATCCAGTGGCAAGGTCATATTCTCAGCTAAAGAAACTGGAACTGGGAATGCCCCTAACACCAGTCAACAACTCAGTCCACTTCTCACTGATAATTCACGAAGGGCTACGGCGGTAGAGCTGCCTGATGCAAGCTATCAAAACATGGTATCACCTGAACAGTTTATTCAGGATGACCTAATCAGTGCACTGCTCAAGCAGGTGTGTGTTTTTGGCTCTAAATTCTTTACCTTTGAATCGCCAATCAAGTTTTGGTTTTGAGGGATAAATCATTTGCTAACTCTAAATGTGTTGTCATGTAGCCTCAAGAGAGTATTGGACTGGTAGCATATGACTTTGGCTTTGAAGGGCTTCCCTTGGATAATCTGTTGGAGTAGACAATGCTTTCAACATTTGATGGGCATCGCTTGGGTAATCTTTTCGCTTCAACAGTATTATCGACCTTCTATGTGTTGCTGTAAGTACTTAGGCATCTCTTTTCTGCAACTGAACAGTGCATTCAGTATCCTGGCCTACTTGAGGAGATCAGATCTTAATTTTAATTACTTTGCTGCCTAGTATTGATGGATGTATAGCTTTCCATGCCTTGTCAAATTGGAGTCGTTGGATGCCCAAGGAAGATGTAGAAGCATGGCATGCAAAGTTTTGGCTGTTTTTGTCAGTGAATTTAACGAAAACTAGAATTTTCCTATCACGAATCAATTCATATAAGTTTATATTTCCCAATGGTGGTTCAGGATGAGGAGGGTATGAGAAAATTGAAGGACTTGTAGGAGCATTCTATCTTTGGTATTTTACCTAGGAGTACTAGAATATGATGTACAGTTTAACTTGATTGCTCTAGACAAGTTTTTTTGTTCAGTGAATTTAAATTTTAATTAACTTTTCATTTATGGGTTGAGTTCTTTAATTATGTTGTATATAAGCTGTGTCTTTTATCAGTTGCATTATAATGTGTGATATCAGATATAGCCGCTTCATATTGCCGCTTCATATTGCTATGCTTTATTTATGATTGATTTCATAAACCATGTTGAGCCAGTTGCTCTATGATGTGAATGGCGGATTGGTCTTATCTAAAATGATGATGTGAATAACTGATCAATCCGGACGAGTAGTAAGTAGTAGCTGGGCCATGTTTGATTTTGATGTTAGTTTTTAAATTTTTTCTTTTGTTCGTTTTTATTTTTTCCTGAACATTGTTTTGTTCGTTTTTCAGAAACAAGGACGCATCAAATGATATATATATATTCTCTCTCTTTTCAAAAGATTGAATGCTAAATTAAAAGATTAAACATGACAGCTCAAACCAGTTGGAGCATTATCAACCTATATCAATGAGAAAAATGGGAATGAAAGAAGATGAGGAAACTAGATGTATTGGCTCAAGATGAACTTGAATGGCCAATAGGGTTCAGTATAGTCAAATTCTGTTAATGCGTTGAACTTGACGAGAGTACAAGTTTGTTAATTCTAAAACCATACAAAGAATACTGCATCGATCAATTAGATTCCTCATTCTAGATAAAGATGATTATTATTTTGTCACGTAAAGCATTAACACTATAGGTTGAAGTCCCCCCTTCTTAAAAGATCCCAAAAAGATTTATTTTTGTACATAATTTTATCTTTGCTTTGTAACTTGTAAGTAAACATTTTCTCAAACTCCAAAACAAAGGGGAAAAGGAACGAAAAGGGAAATCTGCAATCTGAATTAGACCAAAATCGCACAGTGAGAAAGCTAGAATACTAACCAACTGTTAGATCATCCACTCTGGTATACAAAAAGGAAAGATCCACTCAAAGAATAAACTTATAAGTCTGAAGTCTAGTGCTGTGTACATAAATACCACTCTACACTGCTGTTCTCATGTAATAATAGCCGTGACAAACCGAATTGTACAGCCAGAACCTTCTGCCTAAGCAATAGCAGGCAGTTCTCGCGTATTTCTATTGGCACCAAACTCCCGGTGAAGATTCAGCCGACAAGAAGCTGAAAGAATGAACCGATAAGCACCATATACAGAAGCAAATTTTCATTCCTCAGCGCACTGCTATCGCTGCATAATCAAGAACACTACGACTGCTAAGAGAACCGAAAAGCTTGTGCTTAAGCCCTTCCTATAAGCATCACTCGTGGGAAGTACACTAGGAAGCGAGCATTCTTCCCCATTGAAATATACTCTAGTAGGGAAGCCATCCCCCCCAGCCACATTGATTCCAGGAGTATTCTTCTTTGTGAATGAGATCACAGACTGCTGTTTACCAGGCACCCTTGGATCCTTCTGTGGATCGGCTCCATCTGTTTCTGCTACAAGATAGTTCAAACCTGTAACTCCCTGCATCAATATCGTGTTGTTAGCGCCTGTCACAGCGCTTCCATTGAAGGAATATGCCTTTTCAAATCCAGGGGCTGCTTTATCCATTTCCACTGCAGCAAACCAATCGGCAAAGGAGAAATCATCCCAATTGAAGATCGTAATCCTTGCTGTCCATCCACGACTGTAGTCGGTGTATAGATGCCAGTTGATGCTGACACCGCAGTTGTCTCCGCAGGGCAAGGGGTTTGGCTTTGGCAGATGCTTAAGATCAGCCCAGGCATTGGCCAGATTTGTTCGGTTCTCAAAAGGAACAAGAAGCGCCTGAGAAGGAAGAAGAAGAGCTGGAGCAGTAGTGCTACAAGTACGACTGGAGGTACTAGGGCACCCACAAGCGCAGGTTTTGCACGGCATGACAGATTCATTGTAGTAAGCTGAAAATGAGACACAACACTTGGGGATGGCTCCCTTCGGGTGTGTGATGTTGCAAACCACCTGCCAGCTTGCGAACGCAGTTTTATTCAACGGTAATCCACTCGAGTCAGGGAACTGGCTAGGACTCACCCGCACTGGAGGACCACATTTGTAATCCGGGTTGAGTCTGCCACTGATCTTCCAGTTCTGTGGTGGGCTAAGCTGTGACCGGTTTAGATCTGGAGGCATTTTGA
Organism: Diospyros lotus; assembly: GCF_014633365.1. Lineage (NCBI taxonomy): Eukaryota > Viridiplantae > Streptophyta > Magnoliopsida > Ericales > Ebenaceae > Diospyros > Diospyros lotus. The sequence continues at coordinate 28,960,001 of NC_068347.1, read as the reverse complement.
AAACATTAATCTGGAAAGCTGAAACTGATTTGCTCGGGTCCATCGATGGTGGCAAGATTGTACCATCTCGGCAACAGAAAGGAACCATTCCAAGGGTTGTGTCGTTGGTCTTTTCCAGAGGAAGGTCAATTATGGTTGGACTTCTTTCACAATTCAATACAGTGGAGAAGTCCAAATCCTGGTAGTATTGACCTTGCCGACCAAATATACAGTCTGACGTATCAACAAGATCTGGATAAGCCCCCTTCATGGTGTAAATAAATTCATCCCTCATCCAGACCCAACTTAGTTGCCAATTATCAAGGCGACCAAGCGGATTATGGTTGGAGATGGTGACCTGAGCCCAGTAATTTAAGTCATATGTTCGAGTCACATCGTACATTATAGTAAGATCGCCAGAACGGCGAGGCAAAAATTCATCATCCACAGTGATGTTAGTCTTAAAGGTTGGATCTTTGGTGCAACATACTTGCATTAAACTCTTCCCTACAAAATCCAAAAACAGAAATGCATCAACATCAAGAAGCATAATGAATATATTCATATGGAAAAACGAGGCAGGCAAAAAAGAGGGCATATCAGAAAGGAAGATGAAAATGAACACAGAGAATAAGATGTCATAAGAATTCAATGGCTAACATGTCAGATTCTCCAAATTCAAATACTGAAAGAGGAATATAAATTTGTCTAGGTTTTGTCAAGATAAATTTATCAATTCCATCAAAATAAAAATGATTTGTTTTTCAATGGTTTACACTATGTTTTGACCAGTAAAGACAACAGTGTGACATTATTCAGTAAATGTTATTCCACTAGAATACACAGGTAAAAGTTATTCAACGGTTTTAAATGTAATGCACGTCTATGTATTATCTTTAAGCCATTAGATGTAGTACACTTCTATGCAATATCTTTGATACGTTTTTACACATGACAGCCGGATTTCAGTTGATTTAAGTCTTCATTATTTTGAAAATCCTACCGGTGCAAATCCAACAACATCACAGCTCTTAAATTACGCCATTGTTGTAACGTCATTCAGAACTACTGTCATTTAGAACAATTGCAGAATGATACCAAGTTTGGATTTCATCCAACCCTAATAAGAGTTATCAAGTAGGGCCAGACCAACTACAACTAGAAGGATCTGTGAGTTAAACCAACCACAGAGGCCTAAAACTAAGATGTCTAGTTAAAAAGATAAGTACTGAAAAATCACAAAATTTTAGAACACAATCAATTCAAATTCCCTGAGTTCTTATTCTCCAGAATTGCAATTCAATAAGAAATAAGCATCAAGGAATTTATTAATTTGGGTCCCCCCCCCCCCCCCCCCAAAAAAAAAAAAAAAACCCAAAGTGAGTTCCCTGGATCAAAGGGGAGGTTGTGGAGAAATTTTACTTGTACGGGCAACATGCAGCATATCTCAAAATGAAAACAATAAGCTATTCCCCCACCTCAATCCATGCATAAACGCAAATGGATTGAAAACCAAAAATTTCACCTTGCAGAGATTCATGCTAGTGCAAGCCCATTCCTATTGTTTTAGCATCTCAATTTCCTATTTTCAAAAAAAAAAATATAGGGAGAAATTTTAAGGCATTTCATGAATCTTAAAGTTCAAGAACTACAAAGTGAAGAATTCATAAAGGGCGTCCCTAGAGAATGAGGCCCCTTACTTTGTGAGGTCAGAGAAGAGTCATCTTTGTACATAGCCTTATCCATACTTTGCAAATAGGCTGTTTCTTTTTCTTTCTTTATTTTTATTTTTTATTTATTTTTGCAGATAGGTTACTTCACAACTCAAACCCATGATCTTTCAAGCACAAAGGAGCAGCCTTACCCTTGGAAATTTATCCAGAAACAAAAAATAAGGATCAGTATAAAGCTATAAAGCTATCCCATTATCAATTCATAGGAAGAGGTCATCTCCTTCCTCTTTTCTTCATGTTTATATAGTCTGTTATTTTTCTTTTCAGAAGACAACGTCAAAATCCTAAATGAAACTAAATCACAAGAGTTAAAACCATGTTAATAGGAATTCAAATCATTTTAGTACATGTTAGGGGAACAAAGAAAATGGGACAATGTATGTTCGGGATAGACCTATATGAATAGAACAACTAGAATTTAAGGTAATTTTAGAATATTTTCTAAACAAGTAGATATATAATAAATATAAACTTTTTCATTTTTCAATGTAACCATGTAAAAACACATTTCTAGAAGTTTTGGGCCTCCTTTTATCTCTTGTCCCCAAAAATTCTACTACAAGATTCAAGTTCATTGTATTTCGTGTTTCCTCCTCATTTGAGGAAATAAGAAAGAAAAATTTCGGAATTGCTTTGGATAACTAAATTTAAAGCTTTTTCAAGATATTATGATGTGTTGTTAAATGTGATGCAATATGTGAATTGCTGGGATATTACCAACTTTTGGTAACAATGAGATGTCAGTGCAGCTTTCACCGCTCCTAGACCTCCTTGGGGCATGATGTTGACACAGTGACACTAAATACCAAGAGAATAACCGCCAATGTTTTCCCTCTTTGGCATCCTTCAGACAGTCATACAGCACAAAAACAAACCATTGCAGCATGTTGTCTAAACCTGAGAATTAGTTAGATTGTGATAGTGTTTCCAATTTCCTTCTCTCTTATTATAGATATATGACAGTAGGAACATGAAGGAATTATCTTAATGGTGACCAAGAAAGTCATTTAGGTCACAAAATCAAGATTTTCTTTCTCTATTTTCATTTTGTTCCCTAACTATAAAGCCAAAATGTGTAGCCACTGCATCATCAGTAATTCAACAAAGAAACGTCTGTAAGACACATTCTTGATGCTCTATCAGGTTAAATCCACACTATACCAGTATACTTAGGGCAGTAAGTAACCAATATATGCTAGATTAGGATGAACCCATAGCTTAAACATTGCATATTTTGGTCCTTGTTTGAGAGCCAACGGTCATGCATCGAATGTGTTTCATAGGATTAAGTTCTAAGGCAAACCCTCTTCCCCTACGTATTTTAGGTAATAGATAGCTCCTTCAACAATATTCATATGCTTTGCTGCACATAAAATTTTTGTAGAGCTTATATCTACTTCCTCTGTTACAATGTTTCAACCCTTTTTATTCTGCTTCTCATCAAGTGCATTTTAATTATCTCAGAACCAAAGCTCAAACCTGGTCAAAATATCATGGTTTCCACTTTCCTGATTGAAAACCAGAAGGCCCATCATATACCCAAAACACAATCAATTGATGTCTAAGATTTTGTATCTATGCAAAAAGATCAAGCATAAGGGATCGAATCTACAGCACAGATAAAGGCAGTTTAGTTTCTGAAAAAAGTCATTCTATTCAAAAACGTCAGAATTTTCATTTCTATTCCCAAATTCTTTAATAACTAAACAACAGTAACAAATCTTCAGAAGAACCACAGCAGGATAAAGATCAAGCCAAACCATCAAAAACATGTACAGATACACAAAAGACCAGTGAAACTAGTTCCTTCAACATTCTATCTTAATCTAACAATTGTTATTTCTCCCCCTTCCAATTCTAATTAACCAAATGCATTTTTATTTTATTTTTTATTTTTTTTATCAAAATCCGATCCACATATGATAAGAACTTCAACACGCTAAAAAAGGACATAATCAGGAAAAAAAATAATATGAATTAGGGAAGGCAAAAAATAGAAACCAAAACCCATCGGCATCGTTTCTCCAAAATGTCATCCTAGGCATTACCTCCTAGATTTCCACTTCTCCAGCAAAATTTTCAGAAACCAAACGAGACAAAGATCAGATCAAGCCCATCAACGCATCCATTAACGACATGGACATACAAACAAGTAAAATTACCAAGAACGAGAACGAGAGTTATTTTTTTGGGTAAGTCAAGAACTAGATTTATACCTTGCAAAGCGGGTTTTGGGCAAACAAATCCATCATTAGCTAGCGATATATTGGCTGGCATAGGGACATTCGGCGACCCGACGCCGAACTGGGTTCCGACCAGATTGATCTGGGTCGACATCTGGGTCATGTCACCGGCAGTCTCGACGGCAGTCTTGAGATCAGTGCTAGGGTACCCAGCAAAGAGGGTGCCGTTTCCGACGCCCCCGGGGAGTGAAGTGCCGTCGGCGAGCACGGCTCCGGAAGCAGAGACGAGGAACTCGTCGTGCTGAAACCCGACGAAAACCCGCCAAGCTTTGAGTTCGTCTAGGCCGTTGTTGACTATAGTCAAGGTGGACTCGAACCGGTAGGGCTGGCGGGTCGGGTTGGACTTGAGTGTTGGAGGGAGCTTCGCCCCGCCGGTGTAGGCGTAGGAGAGGAATACTCCGTTACAGGCGTCGGCGGCCGGGGCAGGCGCCGCCGGAGTGGATTGGGCCTGGGCCTGCGGAAGAACGACGGCTAATTGTATGGAAAGAAGGAAGAGAGGCAAGAAGGCCATGTTTGGCGTCCCCATTTCAAAATTCAAACTTGCAACTTTGAATTGAGAGAGAGAGAGATATATATGTATAAAGGGGGAGGGGGGAGGGATTAGAGAAGCAAGCAACGCCGACGACGCGGAGTGAAAAGCTTTCTTATTATTATTAAATGCAAATTACAACTAATACTAATACTAATACTAATAATAAAATGACCATTTCTTTCTATACTAGAAAAAATAAATTACGTATATATATATATATATATAATAAGATGTTAAGAGTTTGCATTTGAATCCATCCGTGGGGTAACGTTGGAAATTTTGAATGTTTTAAGGTGGGGAAAGGTTCCAACTTCAAAAGGGGGTACCCACTACCGACGACTTAACCGAGTCATGGATTGATTGAATCCTTGAATTAAAGGTGGTCCCAAGCCTCCTTTGCTGTCAGCCCGAGCCTGTCCTGTTACTCGGTCCCTCTCTCTTCAAAAGCTATTATTATTTAATTAATTATTATTTAAATGACAGACAGTCTCAAAAATTACGTAACTTTTTAGCATCCGTAAGTAGCTTTAAAAAAAGAAAATTGAGATTAAAACTTTGCTGTTATTACACTGATGATTAGTAACATATTGTTTGGGTTGGGGGAAGAGGGCCACCATACCAAACACGGCTTAATGCGTCAACACGAGGAAGCGGAAGCAAATATATATAATACGAAATCAGAACACGGTGGCGGCAGCGGTGGCAGTAGCGGTGGCCTTCACGTCTTCTTCTTCGGCCTCTCTCTCTCTCTCTCAAGTCTGAGCTGGATGGAAGGAATGCCAAAACACGCATCCCGATCCGTCCTTCCTTGTTGCTTCCCACTCCCACGTTACGTTATTTCCTATTTCTTCTAATATATATATGTATATATAAACTTCTTAGTGGATGAATAATTTTAATTTTAAAATGCTAATGAAAAGGACTTGCGCGTTGGCGGCCTCAGCCAACGTACAAATGGAATGGATCGTCTTTAGATTTAGTCTTAAGAATAAATTTACATCATTTTTATTTTGATATATATATATTTACAGCATAATAATACATAAGCTCTTTCTTTTTTGCTTCGGGTAATCTATATATATATATATATATATAAATGTAACCAGCCCAGCCCAGCCCAGCCCAGTTGGGAAAGAAGAAGAACAACTCCTCCTTTCCTCCTGTGGAAACGTTCCATTGAAACAGCTAAACTTAACTAATCTGGGTAATATGTTAGCTAGAAATACTAAAGCATCCTTCTCATAACCATATATAATAAATAAAGAAAAATATTATTAGTACATCTCAATCCATACACGCTTAAATAATTCAAATATCCCTCACATAATTACAAATTCACTCTCCCTCTTTTGGCTGTCTCCTCTCTCTTCTCCTCATCCCATAGCCGGCCTTAATAAATTGACACATATTATAATCCCAAAATGAAGACAAATTAACTCTCTTACTAACTAACAAAACCAATGGTCAACTTCTAATTTCAGACAATTAACAAAAACTAATTTATTGACCAAATCAATATTAGCCATTCACACACACACACACACACACACCCGTACTACATTCTACCTAAACTTTTCGTAGAAAAATGATTAATTTGCCGTGGTGGCTTTGGGGCAAGGCGAGCGCTACTCTGGTTTCGTCGAAGGTTATCCCGTCCGGAGAGATTTTCAGGCAATGGCGCAGAAATCTCCGATCGATCGGGAGCAATTCTTCCGGCGGAAAGAAGAGGAAATGACTGGATGGGTGGTATGATGCTTTGGCGGGGAGCTTCCGGATTATGTGTCGGAAACAGAGGCTCCGGCGATGGTGCGTTCTGGTGGATACAGAAGCTGAAGCGAGAGAGAGAGAGGGGGGGGGGGGGGGGGGAGGGAGGTGAAAATGAAAATGGATGCTTGATTTGAGCAGAAAACAACGGGGCACACATGACCAGACAATTGCCCAGAATCTTCAATGCGGGCCAGTCCCGTGGCTAATTCCTAATTGGATGACATCCAGATCCAGCCAAACAACAACCACCGTCTCTGCCAGGTTGTGCGGCCGCGGCGCCATGCTTTGGATTCCACTCCCACATCATCCTCGCCGTGGGCCCTACCAACAAATTACATAATTAGATATGAAAATGGCCTTAACTTCCAGTTCAGTCCCTCCCGCAGATGATATCAGAAGAAACTCAACACAAACAAAAGAACATTGTTGTCTCTCTCTATTATAAACTATACGGAGCCTCAAACTAACGTTGCTAAGAAGGTTTTTTAGTTGAGCTTTTGTATTATTGTTGGGGTGGGTTGTCCCTACGGCAGGCAGACACATTCATAGGTGCCTCATGCCTGTGGGCACCACAAGAATTACTTAATCAATGAGTTTATATATTTATTGGTTAAAATTTGATAACCTTTTTCAGATACTTTTTTATTTAATAAATATTATCTAACCGAATTATGAAGTCTCAAATGACCTGATTAGATATTAATAGTCAAAATATATACATCTTCGAGAACAACTTATTTGTTGATTCACTTTAATAATAAACATGAAATTGTGAGTTTGAATACAACTTTGTTCTCCTAAAGTTGTAGTAATCATCATAAAATAAAAATAGAGAACAACCAGCCAACACCTTAACCTTAGATTAGAATGTGTACAAATGAGAAAGAAAAGGCAAAGAAATGATCGAGTAGTGTGTGTGATTCCTGCACAATGTGCTCTGCCTGCTGTGACAACCCATGCAACCCGGCCCCTCGCCGCCGCCGTCCCCTCCCAGCTACGGCACCTACTACAACTCTCCCCCGACACCGCCTAAAGGTGCATTAATATTAATTAAATATTTGAATCGGATTAGTTTATATATATGCTTATCGGTTTATCTTTATCTCATGTATAGCTGTTTCCGTGTAATAAAAAATTTATTGTTTTAACTGTCATGTTTCTTCTAACAGGTGGGGGTTGATGAAGATCTTTGAGGCTTAGCACCATGTGCCCTCTTGACTAATGGATTTTGAGAGTGAAAACTTCGAATTTAGCTATGTTTGATCTCGAGAATGTAGCCTGGAAAATAATAGAGTGACAGGACTATGATCTCTCAAGATAGACTCCAACGTTTAGGTCAATAGAATAAATGTGAGTAGTAGAAAATGTAAGAGTTTGAGTCTCCTTATATCTGGTGAAGGTCTCTATTTTTTATAGGTTAGATCGTTATAGAGTACTCGAGATAAAGCCTGAAGTGATTGGGTACTATTCTCGAAAACCTTGGTCAAGTTAGAACGAGTCGCATGGTTCAGTTCGGATTTTTCGAACTTCATTCTGAATCACTCTGCAAGTATTGCCACGCGTTCTTTAATTGATCGTAGAAGACTGTTCTTCACTTTGTATTATGAACTTGCCACTTGCTAGTTTTCTGGGCAATCCATGTGGTGAGCAAGATGACTAGCGGAAGTAATTTAGTAATTTAGATAATATCACGTAAGAGTTTATTGGCCGCTCTCCGAGCCAAATTCTTTCATACTTCCCCTTTTACTACCACAGCCCTCCGCCGCCGGCTCAGTCCAGTCAACGACAACGTTTTGTTCCATATCCCCCGCCATTGCTGTGTTTTTCAGCTTTCTCTTTCTACTCTGAACTCTGAAGGGAAACGATTTCGACCAGTTCGAGCAGGGAATAAATAAAGTGGTAGATTCGCAGATAAGCTTGCAAAAGAGAGAAGTCGGTGTGGATCAAGAAAAAGTGGAAGAAAAGCCCAGAAAAAGGCGGCAGCGGTGGCTCCCCTGATTTCCGAAAATAATCTTCTGGAGAAAATTCATCAAACGGAGAAGGGCAAGAGCAAGGAGGAGCCATTTTTGGCAGCTCAATGCAAAAGAATGCTGCTGGTTACAGAGAAGTAATTAAGCGCACTTTCTCTGTCATGATTGTGAAGAAATTGTAAGTGTAATGCTATTCATCTCTACCAGAAATAAATAATAATAATGTGATTCTAAGTGAATTTGTATGTAATAGCAACTGTATAGTATATGGGCTATCACATCATCACTATTATAAATTAATAGTATTATTTAAAAATAATATTATTTATCTAAATTAAATATCTATCTCTAATACTGTACCTTTTTATTGTTTAATAAAAATATATCACCTAAATTAAATACTTAAATTACTTGTTAGTCAAACTTCTTAGTTTTCTTTCTTTCTTTTTTTAGTAATTTGATTTTTTATTAAAAATAAAAGAAGAGAGAAATTAAGTATTAATTCGTGTAACTAAATGCAAGTGAACCGGATTTGTATGGTCGGCCATGTTGATATGGGCCTCTCAGGTTCTCAAATGGGCCTCCCCAAGTCTCAGCCCATCATTCCACCACATTCACACAAAGAAGAGCTCAAACTTCACCTTCCATTTATGCATAGAGTTTGAAATGAATTGAGTTGAGTTAAATTCACAAGTGGTATTTTGAAAATGTTGTCAAAATTTTTCATTTTATTCTATCTATCATTTTCATTAGATAAGGGCTCGCATGAATTTTATTTGAAAACTAAAACAATGTTTGATTTTTTGAATCTATGTTTAACATTAAATACATGTTGTAGGTAAAAATATTATTGGTAGATCTACAATCATTCTAGTATTATAATTATTGATTTAAAATTATATGTGAATAATTTAATTAAATAATAAAAAATCTGAAATAAGGGATCAGTTAATCTAGTTATTGGAGCCAATTGTTACTAAAAAACATGCACGCTAAGTGTCATCATTGACTATGCCCACAATATTGTCGGATCTGTCATAAAGAGCTTGAAACTCGTCGAATTCGATAAGTTCGTTGTGAAAACGATCAATTTTCGCCCGTTGTTGAAAAACGCCCAAATGAGGTGCGAATGTTGGCCATATTTGAAGTGTCGCGAGATTTGTTGTGGAAAGCTTTGAACTTGCTAGATATGCATAACTTCACTATAAGAACAAATAAACTTGATAAACTTGTCACTCGAGTTACTTATTACTAGAAATATCACTTATTTTAGGTGTAGTCATCAACATGATCTGGGTTGCTGAACTTGGTGTGATAAGAGTATAACCATGCTAGAGTTGTTTAGTCCAGTGTGCTGAAAACATCGCAAAAAACAAGAGTTAAAGTCACTGATATTACTCCCATGCAAGGTTACCAGAAATACCTCGATGTCGGCATTGCCGACACAGAGAGCGGGGCCTTCTCAATTGAGTGAGGAAGGAAGAGAGAGGATAATGGTGACTTTTGAGCAAGAAAGTAAAAAATGGAAGCTACCATTCCATTCTAAAAGAAGTTGCCAAAATTTTGTAAACAAAATACTAAAACAACCACTTTTATTGTTTTCTTTCGTAAGTTTTGAAGTGGACAAGAAATCCTAAATGATAACAAACTCAAATAAGCCCTAAATATTGTCAAATCTAAAATAGTGGATTAGTTAATCTAGTTATTGGAGTCAATTGTTACCGAAAAACCTGCAAGATAAGTGTCATCATTAACTATGCCCTAAATATTGTAAGATCTACTATAAAAAGTTTGAAACTCATCGAATTTGATATGTTCATTGTGAAAACTATTGATTTTGGTAATCTAGTTGCCTGAGTCACTCGTTGTTGGAAAACACCCAAATGAGGTGCGGCCCTTGGCCATGTTTGATGTGTGGCGAGATTTGTTGTGGAAAGCTTTGAACTTGCTAGATATGCTTAAGTTCACTATAAGGACAACCAAATTTGATAAACTTGTCACTCATCTACTCATTACTAGAAATACTATTGATTTTAATACCACTGATTTTAGGTGTGGTCATCGACACGACCAGCAAGGTTGTTAGATTTGGTGTGATAAAAGTATAACCATACTAGAGTTGTTGAGTCTATTGTGCTGAAAATATCACAAGTAACAAGAGTTAAGTCACTAATATAACCCTAATGCAAGGTTACTAGAAATATCTCGATGTCGGCATCACCCGACAGTCACAAAAAGTGAGGCATTCTCGATTGAGTGGGAAGGAAGAGAGAGGATAATGGTGACTTTTGAGCAAGAAAGAAAAAAAGGGAAGCTGCCATTCCATTCTAAAAAAAGTTGTCAAATTTTTGTAAACAAAATATTAAAACAAACACCACTTTTATTGTTTTCATTCGAAAGTTTTGGAGTGGACAAGAAATTCTAAATAATAACGAACTCAAATAAACTCTAAATGTTTTTTATTTGTTTTAAATTTTTTTAGGGTAGAGTTTAAGTCAAAGTTCGAAGTCGTAATCTTGAATTTGTTTGTTTGGAATCCTTCAAGGTGAACCTCTTTTCATATATTTTAAATTTAAAATCTATCTGAAATTTAATTTTAAGTTTATTTATGTATAATGAATAACATATATTTAAATTTTAAATAATATGACAGAAAATCTCAATTGTAAATATTTTATGAATGAGCCCTAAAAGAGCTTACAATCGAGCAGTTTGAAGAGATTATTCACAAATCAAATGCTCTCAAACTCAAACTCTTTTCCCAATCGTACTATAAAATATTCGTGAACTCTTTAGTGGGCACTTTCTGCTTTAAGGCCCATGGTTCCTAAACAAGAATTCTCCTCGCTGGAGAGGTTGAAAATGGACCGAATATTCATTGCTTTTTGCTTCAAATCATACCACAAAGGAAAAACAATTTTCTTGTAGAAATATCACTAAAATGATGTGATATGAAAAGTGATATTTCATAGGTTGTAACTCCCAGCAACAATTTTTTTTTTTTTTCTTCCACTTTCCACTGAAATCTCATTAAGGATTCTATTTGTAGACTTGGTTTTAAGGAAGGAGGTGTGAATAATTGGAATTAGGGTGGCTTAGAAGGTGCCCAAATATTTAGAAATCATGGGATTTTAAGGTCAGAATAGGGGCCTGCTTGAAGGACAGCCGAACCACTAGCCTTTCAATGCTATGATTACACCCTTTCCTTTTGGCCCCCTCCTCTCAGTCCTTTTTGCTGCCAAATCCTCGTGTCCTGCTTTATCAAAACCAATTTATCCAATCGTTTCTATTTGATGGCAGAAATTTCTCTGAATACCAAAATTGTTTTACGACACTTGATCTCTAGTCTGGCAAAGCAACAGCATAAAGATTTCATTTATTTTCTTTGAAAAAACCACTTTCACAACAAAAACCCATCACGTCTCAACCAAACAAAATATCAATCTTATCGTTAACCGGTAAAAGGGAACATTTTCTTTCTTTGGCTGATTGGAAGTAATCATTGTGCAGTAAAGAACCATTTTCTGTTTGGTAAAATGAAAGGAAATACGAACAGCAAAAGGTAGAAACTATTTTTTAGCCAAAATAGGAAGGGAGTTTCATTTGATTTCCCATTCTTACATTTTCTCTTCATTTCTTCAACTCTCCACTTCTCTCAAGAGCACAGTCAGTAGACAACCTAAGACAAATGGAATGTGACACAAGTGAAGAGGAAAAAAACCAAAATTCACTTAGCAACATACTGGGAGATACAATAAAGAGGTTAGTAACATTCTCAATCTTGCCTTTTACTTCATTTTTTTTTTCTTCTTTTTGCTAAAACCTAAGCGTAAACAGAGCCACAAGAGAGAGCCATCAACAACATAGCCGCTTGCTCTTCCTCACCCAGCTTCCTCCTCATCTTCTCCATCTTCGGTCTCTGCAACGCCATCTCTCCCCCAAGAGCCAACAGCTTCCTCTTCAGGGAATCCCCCAATTTACTGTTGTTGCTACTACTGATACTAGTTCTATTCCTCTGAGTGTTGCTGCTGGTTTTCTTCAATTTCTTGTCCTCTGTTGAGCCTTTATTCAGACCCAGAAGAGCCCTTCTCTTCTTCCTGCTTCTGATCCCACAAGCATTGCACAGGGACTGCATAAGGTAAACCCAGATCACACAATCAACAGTAGTCACTAATAACCTCAGGATACTTTATTCCCTTGCAGAATATTTACGCAGATTTTTACAATTATCAGCAATCAATGCACATTTTTTCTACAAAAGAAAAAAATTGTAATAAAATCCCTGCAAATATATCACCACTCATTGTTAAAACTAGCCCTGCAGTATTAACGTAAGAAGGTTGAACATAAAATTACCCACTTGGAAATATTTCAATATTTATCAAAATGCCCATTCAAGTACGTGGGTACTGAAACTGACCATTTCCTGATTTAACTTGGAATTTCTTAGTAGTAAGGTGCATAATTACTGAAATTGGACCGGATACAGATCCAGAGTTCATTGTAGAACTATGCCTTGCTAATATATAAATTGATCTCCTATATGGCATACCCTTGGTGAAAACCACAAGCCCGGTTGAATCGGTTCAACTATATTAATATTATTCTCCTATCCAACATTTCCAAGTGTAAAAACACTCAAGGATTGATTGTTTGTGGGTGAGATTAGGTAACACAGAACAAAGAACATATCAAGCCTTTATCCCGCTATGTAAGGTTGCCATGAAATCACCTTATCTCCAATCAAGTTTTAACATATTTTAAGGCATTAAATATACAGAAAAATCGAACACACATGGTATCTGATTCATAAGAAATGAAGAGTGCAAAAACAATGTGGATATTGAAGAAGAATGTGGATATTGAAGAAGGATCAGACCTTGGGGCCGGCCGGACCACCCCTCCAGAGAGGAGTCTTTGTGGTTCCACAATCAGCGCAGGTCTTCACCTGGCTTCCATCCGACGAAACCCTATCTGGGGTTTTGCTGTTCATGTCCTCCGATTCTGATCCCTGAAACAAACAACCAAATCAAAACAAATCAAACCTCCGCACACACAAATGTGCAAATCAAAGATCAAGAAGGAGAGAAAAAAGCCACTGATCACTCACTTTATCGCTCAGATCCACCATTTGAACTGCCTATCGCGAAGATCTGAAGCAAAACCAGGTGAAATTGCGGCTGAAGCAACTGAAAACGCCGGTTCCCTACTGATCAGAACTACAGATATCACAAGGCCGTAGCTCAACTTTCTCAGCAAGAAAATGCCAAGAAACACGGAAAGGAAAGATAGAGATCAGATTCCAGGCAAAGAAGGGAAACCAAGAAGGCAGAATCGAGAGTCAGAGAGGCAAAGAGAATAGTAGAGGCTCATCCACTGACTATAGATACATATACATCTTAGAGAGAGAGAGAGAGAGAGAGAGAAGAATAGAGACAGAGAGGGGGTGAACCGACAGGGAGGAACCGGCGGAGATATAAGGGAGTCCGGAAAACCCTAGCGGCGGGGTGGGGTGAAATGACGGAAGTGCCCTCCGATGACCAGCTTTTTTGAGCCAACAGTTCACCCGCCAAAATGGTTCTCTGGAAACGGAAACGGCGGGATTGGAATTTAGTGCTGGATTTGGGAGTATTTTGGGAAATTGGTGGCTGCGGTTTTGGCGTTTCGGTTTGAATCGCGGCCGTCATGATCTCGGCCGTTGATGTCAAATCGGACGGTCATGGCCTTCAAATCAAGTCTTGGACACATTTTTCTTATGTTTTTGTGGGTCCCGAAATCAATCTCTTTCAATTGTTATTCTTAAGACATTTTTTGTTGGCAAAGCACAAAATCTTAGATAAATTATTAATGACCATATATATCTTTATGTGAAGAAGAAAAGAAGACTATGAGGCAGGTCAGGTGGATGGCTGGCAACCATGAGGAGATAGCAAGAGAAGATATTAAGGGAAGATATATATATATATATAACAACAAATACAGACTTAACAATTTGAAAAGGGGAAGAAGAATTGGTGAGAGTGAGTGAAAATGATGGGTCACGAGACCCAAATTTGATGTGTCACTGAGACCCCCCCCCCCCCAGAGAGAGAGAGAGAGTGAGTGAGGACCACTGCATTGAAATCACTGTTTGGTAACGCTTCTGTTTTTCTACCTGCTTAATTCCAACAATAATAAATAATACTAAAAAATAGAAACAAGTACAACTCATTCCTTCATTGTGCTTGTGCTTGTGCTTCTGCCTGTGCTCGTGGTCGTGGGTCTCCTCTCAGCCGGATCATTCCAATTTATTGGTTGTTTTAATGTCCTCGAGTTATATTGACTCAAAGGCCCATGCTTAAGGGATTAAGATTTGCTTATCGTTGCTGTCAACATAAACCTCAATTTCATCTTTACATTTTTTTTTCATAATTTATCACTTTAGTTTATAAGTCAAAATAGATTAATTCGTTCCAAAAATCTATCATATAATGATAAAAACGAGAAGAAGCGTATTTCTTAATTTCAAAATTTGCATTTCGCATTAACTACCAATCTATTCACGGAACAAAAAACAGGTACCTTCCATATAAAATCTTGTCGGGAATAAGTACCTAACTCAAAACATTCATTCAAATTTCAAGGTTTTATATCACTTTAAACCAACTTCACCTATATTCGGCACACTGGAGACGAGACAAATTCCTACTCAATATGGGCTAAAGCACCAATGTGGCATCATTGGTGGATCGTACTGGCCCAATCTTGGCTCTCGACCCACGGCTCAATTTCGACCCAATCTTGACCCGACCTTGGCCTTGCGCTAGTCTACAACAACATCATTATCGTCTCACATTAGGTACTCAATGAAGGGATTTATCACAACTGAGTCAGACGATCACACAAAAAACCAAGAAAAATAAGAGAGACACACGAGATTACCCAGGTTCACCCCAAGTGAGGGTTACGTCCTGCAAAGATTTTTTTCAGTTACAGTAGATTCAACAACTAACAATTGAACAAAAGAAGCAAAAATAAATATGCCTCAAAAATGGGCCTAAAACCTAAAACAATATAAAAAACTCTTAAGTCCAATCATACGGGTCAGCGGAACCCCCGTCGGCGAACCCCCGTATCCCGCGCGTAGGGGTCACATTTAGTTGGGTAATACTTCAGTTCCCCTAAGCTCACGTGGGCGTACCCGGTGCGAGAAACAAGGGTCCCCGAAGTACTCGCCAACTCCAACACTCGAGTGCTTGTTTTAGATCTCATCTTCATTAATGACATATCACATTCGCATTTAATAAAGATCATGTTGGCACCATGCCATTGTTAGGGAGCCTTGTTAGCACTTGATATCTAGTCTCATCACCATACAATACCCGATATAAATATGCATACAGAAGAATCTTTCTTTTTTCTATATAAACCAACTTTATTAAGAGTAAAGATATGTTCTTTTCTAGTCTACTGATAGTCGGTCACTTTCATATATTATTTACTTGAGTATCAAATTATTTGCAGATGTCAGTTATCTCCCAGAGTCAATTCTTTACCGTTGCAAGCTCGCATTCGACCACCCATTTTAGACAGGGAGGAACAGTTGGACTGACAAATCACTTGCATGAAGCATGCCCGATGAATTACCTTAAAATATGTACACTGCAAGGAAGAATAGCTTATAGCTACCAGTGGAAGCATGATCAATTGAACAGAGAGAAGTTTAAAAGGAGCGAGAGGGAGGGGGGTTGGGCACTGAAGGCTATAATAGAATACACAACAACGAAAGATGCCATTTACGAGCATTTCAGCTTAATGGGAGTGCTCTGTTCATTTTCACTAGCACAAGTTACTCATCAGAACAGAGACATTTTAGTGACTTAAAAGAAGAGTTCGAAGGGAGAAGATTGAACCAGGTTTGTGTCTTTGTCCCAAAACAGAAAATATGACACACAGAGTTACTACTCACCGTCCTAGTCTGCACAGGGATTTAATTTAATGCTGATTGGCACTTATAAAGTAAGGCGATTACAACCCATGTCTTTGGCATTGCATTTCTAATGAATCTTTTATTTCCAAATAATAATAACCATATAAAGGGAGCAGAAAACTGTACGAGCATTGATGTGGGACAGAAGAGAAAGTGCAGCGGAAGGTAGAATATAAAGGAAGAAGGGGATCCGAAAGAAGCCAGATAGGGGATTGTTTGAGGAGAAGAAGCAGACTTAAAGAGGGCCAGGGCGGGGGGGGGGGGGGGGGGGGGGGACTCAATCGTGTCTTTTGTAGCTTAAGGAACCAGCCAATATGAGTAGCTTAATTAGCAGGAGTAAAAACACGTTGTAAAATATTAAGGAGCTCATGTACATAGATAGGGTACACAACTCTGATGTTTGAAGGGAGAAGGCAAACTTACAATATGCGTACCTGAGTTTGGATGTCTATCTCTCCTGTTACAGCACTAACTCACAATATTGTCGGAGTGAAGTTCTAAGCACTCCGCCCGGATATCCCAACCGTCTCGTCTATCCGAACGAGAGCGCCTACATAAGAGAAGAGAAACAAACACAATACAAAAATATCCTAGCATGCATACATACGAAAAATACAATAGCGGAAGCAAAACAATATACATGCACGCCTACAAGTACCCTGCTGGAACAGCAGTCAAGGAGTATATAAAAATATACAGACACCTGTGCCAACGATAAAAGATACAAAGAACAACCGGGCACAGTAAAAAATGAGAGTCAGAACTCTTAACAAAACATCAGAGAAAACGGGGGCAGCTAACTGTACACCCTACCGACACGGCTGGCTGCTAGGTAGCGCGGTCCTTGCCCTCGACTTTAGCTTTACCCTTACCTGGAATGATGAAAAGCAAGGTGAGTCGCAAGACTCAGCAAGTTTATATGAAAAGGAAGGCTGTAAATGAAACAGAAGAGGAGATCATCCCAAATATAAACCCACATGTACACACAAGTCATGTGACGCAACAACGCAACAGTGCCGCATAATAAAACATATACCAGTCCTTGGGGCCCACATAAAACACCTGGCACCTAAGTCCCATACCAACCTGCCGCTGCCATGAAAGGCAACATAAATCACCACAAACCTGTGCGCACTGTCCCGGGTCGGTACTCCCGTCACCCGTATCCCTGCCGGTACTCCCGACAGCCGAGCCAAAGGCTCCCTCGGAACGGTACTCCCGTCCGAGAACTAATAACTACCAGTAACCATGCAATACATATAAAATGCAAGGCGTAATGAGCACCAACGTGATACAAGGCGCCCATACATCTAGGCATCAGGCCATGCTCCGCCCACGTAGTAAATCACACGCGATGCATATGCCCGTGCTGGATGCAACCTAACCAATCTAAAATGTCCGTGATCAAGCATAACCAAATCATGATGATCCCATCATGCAGCCCGAACCCATGTGCATACCAAATCATGCAACAAAAATAAAATAATCAGGCATGCCATAATCACATAACCGTAGAGTAAGTCAGCAGTGTTTGACACCGGTCAGCGATTAGTGACCAGGAGAGACCATCTAACGGCCTAAAATAGACCGTATAACAGTCACACCGTCACCGTACAGCTAACCCTTGCCCCCACTGCCCAACCACTCTAGCCAATAATTAACCAAAAATCTAATAATAATACCCGACAGCTAAGAACCTAGCCCCGGGTAAGTACGACATCATTCTCATAGGATTGGGGGTGATACAAACCCCCGTAGGCAACCAACGAATAATACCCTCGAAACCAGATTAATAAATTAAATTATTAAACACACCGTTTAAATTCCATAATTTATTAACAGCCAAATCCAACGAAAGGAGGTCAAATAAATTGACATCGAAAGAATCGACAATGAGGGTATAAAGAACTTGCCTTTCCGAAGATAGTCTTAAGCTCAATTTGACCAAACGCGGTCAAAGTTATACAACTGCAATAATCCAATTATTGACTAAATTAATAAAATTGGACTCCAAATAAAATTTCAACCACAGAGATTATTAATTACTAGTTTAATTACATACCTGAATAATTAAATCAGGGATTAAACGAAGTTTAATTTGAATTTTTGAAGCTCAAATTTCTCAATTTCTCCTACGAGCTGTTGCTGTTTTTCTGAAAATTTCTTACTGTTGGTGGGAGAAGAAAACGCCCGAAATCGGGCTCAATTTCGTGCAAAAAAGGGGTAAGGGGGCGGCGCCACGTGGTAGCGTTGGAGCGGCTGCTAGGGAGGCCACCGCCTCCTTCGAAACGACGTCGTTTCGACGTCCTTGAAAATCCACCCCTCGCGCACGCCTACCCGCGGACTCGAAGCCGCGTCCACCGCCTGGCCGCCTTGCGCGCGACTGCTCGCGCCCGCACGCTTACCTTAACCTATATAGGTGCGCACAAAATTTAAAGGAGACTTTGGCCCCTTTTACGAAATCGCGCCAGCCTCCCTCTCAATTCCAAAAATTACACAAACACCCACTATATTAATTACAGTAACACCCCAAATTTTTGAAAATCACACAATTGAATTTATTTTAATTTTTTTTCTTTTTCCAGAAATTCCTAAATAACAAAATTAATTATTTTTATTTCCTTAAAATCACCTAATTTAATTTTATTTAACCACCATAAATTATTTTGATATTTCTCTTAAATCTAATTACTCTCAAAATTAAATTAATAACTATTTACAGGCGTTACAGAAATGATGGAATAGGCACAGATATGGGGATGAATAACTGGAGAAAACGAGTACATATATAGCTTAGACAAGCTTAGAGAGCAATTAAATAAATCAAAGCATATATATGCCTACATCAATACAACAACCTGCCATCATTCGACCAAACACCACACCAGCTAGTAACCATGGAGGGTAGACACCCATGATCCATCAGAGCCATTAGAACCTCCAACCAAACTAGATATGTATGATATACAAGGCAGTAAATGAGCAAAGTTAAGCCACCCACTGTTGTGTCCAAGCTTAATTAGTTTGATATATACTTTCAATGAACTCAAAATGGGTCACAATTTGCCATGTTTACAGGCTCAGCTTCTTCCTTTCATTTCACATCATAGGCATAATTGAACTTATGAAGAAGAGTTTGTAAGATGGAGCTTAGTCCTCAGCCGGCCCTGATTGGAGGGCCTAAGCAAAATTTTATATGGCCCTCTAAAATCTAAGTATATTATATATTTTATTATATAATATTATATATATATATAAGTGGGCTCTAAAATTTTATATGGGACTTCCTGGGTTGCTTTTTTCCATTATAGTCTTCTTACCCTCTTGAGATGGACACATGCCGCTTCTTTCCATTACAGCATAATTAATGGGTTACTATAGTATAAGATGGACCAAGGGAGGAAGACTGTCTTACAATTGAGACTGTATAAGACAGGAAGCTCTACCTTCTTTCTATTGTTTTATACATTATTTTTGCCTTCTTTTCATTATTTATGAGATGGGGTCATCTCGTCTAGGCCCATAAACGACCCTAGTAGGAGCCCTAGGCGACTGCCTTGAAAATATACCCTCAGAGCCAACTCTACCTACAACTAAGGGCGAAGCCAAGTGAGGCCAAGTGGGAGGCAAGTGCCCTCACTAGGTGGATTAAAAAAAAAAATAGTTTTATATTATTTTTAATTCACATCTAACTCTCAAAATAAATGTAAAATTATTATATTAAAACTTAGCTTAAATAGGCTAAATGATCCAAATCCACTAATTCTTAAGTCTTAATCCATTTTATTTTTAAATTTATCCCATTTCTTGTTTTCTTTTCCAATTCTCACCCGATTTTATTTCTTTTTATTGCTACTGTTACAGTTGAAAGAGTATTTTCTACAATAAATATTATAAATAATCGATTACATAATATAATTGAAGATTAATAGATGAATGATAGCTTAGTTATGTATATTGAAAATGATGTATTTAATAAAATTGATAATAAGATTATTATAAGACGTTATCAAAGTATGAAAAGTGATAAAGAATAATTATAAAAAAATTATATTTTAATATTATCATTATTATCTTATTTTTAAAATTATATTTTTTGTATTTGAATTCGGCTGAATCAAAATGTTGGCTCCCTCCTATGACTACAACCACAAACTAATTTTGAAATGAGCTCAGGAGTCACATCAGGCTCAAGCAATTTAATATGAAGAAATAAATAGTCTCTACACTATATTATAGACAAGTAATTATATGATTGATGATAAAAATAAATAAATTTTATAACTATGGGAACATAAATATAAAAGTTTAAATATATATAGATTTATCAAAATTAGTGTTTTTATATTTTTCAATTATAGAATCAATTAAATAATATAACACATAAATTAATAATTTTATATTTTATTTTTTGACTAAAGTTAATGCTTGCAGAGAAGGTTGCTAATAAGATAAGCTCTCACTAGCTAGGGGCTTCCAACTTGGCTCTTTCCTTCCTTCAAATTCATTTATTTAGTTAAATAAACATATAAAACTTGGGCTTATTTTTAAACTTAATTTATAATTGAATTTAACTTGAGTTTGAGAGTATTGGGCTCATTTAGAGTTATAAACAAGCTGAATTACAGTGCTCGATTATAGACTTTAGACTCGTTCTAAAATAATGTCCATTTTATAACTAAAATTTCCTTGTCATATTATTTATATATTTAAAATTAATCAGTCTCAAATGATACAATACATTTAACCAATATTTTTTTTGTTCACCTAGGGTATCTGAGTTTTGCCTGACTAATCCCTAAGAACGGGTTATTTTTGCCTTTGATAGACCTCTCGAATAAATCCGAATACGAATACAGTCTATATACACTCAGATATGGGCATTCGGTGGAGTCCATGTAGGATTTATCTTCCAGCCTTACTGCTGCATTCCAGCTAAATGTTATTTTCTAGTAATAATTTTATCTTTCAAGTCGCCGCATTCATTCGAATCTCGATATTTCATGTGAAACTCCATGTGACTAATTCCCAAGAAATGGTGACATTTGCCTTTGATAGACCCTTCCGGATAAATTCGGATACGAATACAGTCTATATACACTTAGATATGGACATTCTGTGCAGCCCATATAGGACTTACCTTCCAGCCTTATTGTTGCATTCTAGCTAAATATTGCTTTTCAATAATAATTTTATCTTTCAAATCGCGGCATTGATTCAAATCTTGATACTTTATGTGAAATTCTATGTATTTATCAGTGCATCATGCCCTAAAGACCATCTAACCAATATTTTTAAGACGCAATAAGTCCATGCCTACTTGTAGAGCAAAATGACTACTTAATTTGGCCAGAACTTGTTAACTAATAAGCAGAATGATGCATGTCTAATTAATAAGTGTAATTAAACAAAACATGCCATTAATTTTCCCATGAATTAATGAATATCCATCACTAAAACAACACATTGAGAACCTTATAAATTTACACCCTCCAAACACGGAAAACGAGAGAAAATTTAGGCTGTCCACCCCATCTCCCTCCTGATCCCCACGACGAACAATTCACACCAAACCCAACAACTCTCATTCTTCATTTCCATCAACTTCTTTCTTATAACTTTCCCATCATCTTCCTCTCTGCAACACATTCACACACAATATACATCTCCCTGTTGTGTTTGTTTGTCCCTTTTCCTCTACATACATATATATATTCAACTAGCTAGGGGAAGATGAGAGAGACGATCGATGACCTGCCGGCGCGCCGGTGTGACTCCGCCGACCGCCAGGATTGTTGTAATTTTCAAGGCCCCCGGAAACCTGGGCCGCCCCGACATTCGGCGAGGCCGCTTTCGTCTTCGTCGTACTCGCTGTCCCCGGCTCAGATGGGGGAACGGGAAGTTAAGAGAAAGAAGCGGGTGGCGACGTACAAAGCGTACGCCATTGAAGGCAGGCTCAAAGCTTCCATACGCAGAAGCCTTCATTGGGTGAAACAAAAGTATGCCGCCATTGTGCATGGCTACTAGAATCGCGCGCCATGCATGCAGAGAGAGATTTAAGAGACGAGAGGATTGGCTTCAGGCTGTTGTCTTCTATTTCCAGGCGTTTTTTTTTTTGGCGCATAATTTAATTCTTGATCGTGCTTGGATGTGGCGAAATGTAATATGCAGGTTTGAATCTTATCACTTAATAAAATCCAAATCAAGAGGCTGTCCAGATTGGTTTATTTGTTATTGATGATTTTGGAGATTGGATATGAAAGAAATTTGTCTCTGTATTTTATCTTTGCACCAATGTACAACCCAATATTTATAGTCCAAATAATTAAATATACAAAAGAAGAAATTAGATTAGTTGATCTATATAATTTAGCTTAAACTATAGCTAATATAGCTCTAATTTTGCTAACACAATGCTATAATATCGTAACATATCTCTCCTCAAACCCAAGAGGGGTGTATTGAAACAAGCTTGAGTTTGGATACCAATTCTCGAAAACAATTAGGTAGATAAGTGAAAATGTCAGTAACTTGATTAGTGAAGGAAGGAAATAAACTGAAGTGTCACGATTCCTTGTTAAATATGGTGTCAAATGAAATGAAAATCAATCTCGATGTATTTGGTGCGCTCATGAAAGACATCATTGTGTGTAATTTTAATGATACTATGGTTCTCATAATAAAAAATAATAAAACTCGTGTGAACAAACACCCATATCATCTAACAAACATCTAAGCCAAAGAAGTTCATTAGTAGCATCAAGATCTATATTTTTTTAGAAAACACGCTATCACTCGTGTTTTCGTCGAACTTGTCCTAGAGTCATCACAAGGAAGGTAAATCAAGGATGTGCCTAGGTGACTAGGGTTTGAAGTTACTTCACTGACACTTACCAAGAACCACTCCTAGAAGGATATGAATTTATTTTTCCCAGGAATCGATCCCACACTGACAGCCTCAGCATGACTTTTATTTTGCTCTGCCAAGAAATCAAAATTTCGCCTTAAAAGAAAGCAAAATCTAATAATAAAATGCCTATCTGTTGGATCCCTAACCCAATTAGCATTTGAACAAGTACGTAATTGTAATGAATAATGAGCTCAGAAATGTAAACCATTCAAGATAGTTACTTCGACATAGCAAAGGATGTAAAGAACGGCTGCATAATGAGAAGAGCGCGGAGCAAAAATTGATTGACTATACCACACTACCAAAAAAATAATAATCTTAGAGATAAAATTTATTTTCGTCTCCACAAATTTTGAGACAAAAAACTAAAATCTCAAAAAAAAAAAAAAAAGCCTTTATAGACAGCTTTAGAAACAAAACAAAAAAAAAATAGAGAGAAGATTTAGAGACAATTTTTGAGTCACTTTTTCGTCTTTAAATATTGCACGTAAAATAAATTTCGTCGAAGATGAAATTTTAATTTTTCATCTCTCCATCTCTAATTTGAATAGAGACGGAATTCGATGATGAAAAATTCTATCTCTAAATATTGTATATTTGTCGGCTCGATCCTTTTCTTCCTTTTACATTTTAGTAAAGTGCAAAGCAAAATCCTTATGGCCCACCATGCACCGATCTGCCGCCGTCGTTGGCCGCCACCGTGCATGCACTGCCCACCGTCGTTTGTTGCCATCGTCTTCATCCCGGTCGTCCTCGCCTTCCACTGCTGACCCACCGCCGTGCGCCACTGACCGCTGCAACCGCGCGCTATCCGCTGTAAACACAGGTATAATGTATATATATATATATATATGGCTAATTAAAAGACTTGAATTCACATGGTTGTGTCTCTGGTGTTGTGTAGACTTAATTTGCTTGCAGAATAGGCTTTGCGGAAAATGATCTCCAATGCATGCATGCATACGTACATTAGTAGGAGAGAAATAATAAATTAAATTAAATTAAATTAATCCGAGGAAGAAGGAAAAAAGTTGCAGGGTGTGATGAAAGGAAACTTGTAACATGCATGATGGGTTATCATTGTGTTTTTTAGATGATTTGCTGTAATTTTAATTTGGGTCCAGACATTCTTAATGAGGATGTTTAAGTTGATTTCATGCCTATCTATCTCTATTCCTTGGTATTTTATGGGTATTATCCTAATTAATAATTAAGATATTAATGATTTAATCAATTTTATATTGTAGTATATTATATGTGTGTACATATATAAATGCATCTAGGATTCAATTTATGAAATATTAAATAATGTTGTAGACAATGGTGGAGCCAGAAATTTTAGATAGGATGGACAAAAATTAAATCTTAAATTTTAAATTTTATTTAAAATTAAATAATATAATATTAAAAAATATATATCAATAAATTAAATAATCGACGTATTTTCATATTTTAATAACGTCGTATAATAACATCATTATTAATTTTATTAAATATCTATTTTTTAATATATACAACTAATTTGTTATTTAATCATTAATTTTCAATTCGATTGCGCAGTCAAGTCTTGATAAGTACGTTCATGACAGATTGTCATTCAATCATTGATCTCTAATTCAATTATGTACTCAAATTTTGGCAAACTTCATGATAGAAAATATGTTTTCTGCCATAGTTTTCAAATATGTAATTGACAAATTTGTAACAAAAAATGAAAAAAAGTAATCCCCCTTTAATTAAAACATAGTTAAAGAAATGGTTAATGGAGGGTAACATACACAAAAGAAAAGTGGATCAAATTTTCATATATATTATTTTTAATTTTTAGCCAATACTGAAAAAAAACTGGCAGTCGCCATCAGCCACCATGACCGGTGGTTTTCGACGATCAGAGGCAACCACTCAACATCCTTATTCCCATCGACCAACATACCCAAAAACTAGTAAAATCTAACGGCCAAATTTCATAAATCTAAACTTAAACTTTTGGTCAAACCCAATGAGCGTAGAGTCATTCCATAAGGCTCGACGGGCCTACCAAACGACTCACAGAAATGGGGCAAAAAGACAATTTTACCCCCACCCGCTTTGCAAATTTGCAAAGTGGGCCACTACCCCCGCCCCTACTGCTCTCGTCTCCCCTACCATGGCCACTGCTGTCGCCTCGCCTCCGCGCCTCGCTGTCATCTCCTCGCCTCTGTCGCATCTCTGCCATGGCCTTGCCGATAGTAGATGCAGTAACTAGGGGTGTTTGTGGTGCGGTTTGGCCGGTCTGAATCATTTTCAGCACGCCAAACCGCTAGTACGGTTTTTCAACCAAACTAGACCGCATTTGCAGTCTAGTTTGGTGCGGTTTAACGCGGTTTGAAATGTTATTTAAAATCACTAAAAAAAATATTTAAAATGGTAAATAAAGACATAAATATTGATAAATAAAGACAATTAAATGTAAATAAATAAGAGCAAAAAATAAAGACAAAATAGTGTAAAAAATAAATAGGATGGGATGCCAATTATTAGATTTTTATAATAATAATTTTTTTATTATTTTCTTGGGCAGTTCGGTTTAAAACCAAATCGCAAACTGTCCAAACCACAAACCGCGCGGTTTGGACAGAATCCAAACCGTTTTCGACCGCAAAAAAAAAAAAATCGATCAGATCGGTTTGGTTCGATTCGGTTTGGCTGGTTTCCGCGGTGCATCGATTTTTTTGAACACCCCTAGCAGTAACTGCCGGTGAGGCGAAGCGGCGATGGCAGAGAGGCAACAACAACGAGGCAACGACATCAACCATGGTAGGGGAGACGAGAGCAACAAGGGAAAGGCAAATCCATGGGAGGGGGAAGGATAGAGCAGAGTGTGAGGGCAAAATCATCTTTTTGCCCCCTTTTGGTAACGTGATCAGTAAGCCCGTCAGTCTTTCTATAATTTTTCGTGAGTGTAAATGCACTGGGAATTGCCACTAACCACCGTGGCCAGTGGTTTTTAGCAATCAAAGACAATCACCCCAACACCCATATCTTCATCGATTAATATATCAAAAATTTAGAATTTTTTAAAAATTCATGTGGGCATTTAGAAAAAAAAAATTAAAAAATACTAAATTATTATATATAATATTTTTTTTAAAAATCCAACGTGGCTTTGCCACTGGTTATAGAATTAAAATATATTGGATTGACTATAAAAAAATTTGTTTTATTCAAACGTAAGTGATTTGATTAAATTCCTAATCAAGGAATAAAAATTGATAAAAATTATGAGATTGTTGAGGTCAAATTAATCAAATAGTAGATATAGGTCGTATAATCTGTTTATACTTGAAGAACAAGCACAACAAATTTATTAGACTACTATATCTTGAAAGTCATCAATAATGGTTATGTGTTATCAAGATAAATGCTCGAAATATAATCAATACTCTAAATTTATCAAATGATCAAAGAGATTAACCATACTACGATAATGAATCATCCCCGATGTAATTCACAATATCAAATGAGATTTGAGACCAAATACCTATAGATAGAGGCGATGATATAATAGAAATTGATAGAATAAAATCAGTTGATCTATATAATTTAGCCTAAATTATAACTAATACAGCTCTAACAACTCTAATTTAACTAACATAGCTCTAATACAACTAATATTATGGCAATTATGAGTGTTATATATGACATGCATTCATTACACAACTCTTCCCAGCTTAAGAGGCTGTAGAATATAAAAAATGGTCCCTAATTTTGTTAATATGTATCTTCATGTAGATTTGTGTTACTATCAATACATTTATTTGTGTTGATTATTGCTTTCCGTCTAAGGATAACACTAATATCAGATGCAGCTTCCAGGGGACCACATAAAAGTAAGAGATACTTAATGGTGCATACTCGATGTATAAATAGACATATACCCAAAAGACTAATATTTATCCATTTTGGGTACAGAACCTAGCAAGTATGCTTAAGTATTTTTTTTTTTTACTTTTTGTGATTTATTTTTAATGCTTTAAGTATATGTTGGCAAAAATGAACTAGAAATGGTGTCCACAAAAAATATCCAAATTATAGAGCATCTAGAAGAAGGGCCCTAAACTAGAGATGGTGTCCAAGTTATTTTTTAGAAAATGGTACGATGATGAAAAAGTGTAGTATAATAACAACGGTACGTCATTAGTCTAACATATGGACAGAGCACTCGAGCCAACAGGTTGATGGGCCGTGGGCCAGTAGTCAAGTACGAAGACAACCCCAATTCTTGCCTTACTCATTTTGCCTTTTTTTTTATTTTGAAATTCGCCTAACTAATTTTCAAGGACGACTAGTATTTTTTTTTCTTAATATACTCTTCAAATAAATCTAAATGCTGACATAATCTGTACATACTCAGAGCTAAACATTTGGTGTAGTTGGCCGGCCCTAAAGATAGGCAACCAAGGCAGTTGGTTTGGGCCCCCCATCAAGGCCGATCCTGGCCTTGTTGGCATGAACTCATCTCATATTATATATGTATATATAATATTAAATAATATTAGAGACTTGAAATGTTAGGACCTATATAAAATTTTGCTTAGGGCCCCTAACTTCTGATCAGAGCCAATCCTATTTATGCCGACGTGTCTTCTAAATTTATTGTTGTCTTCCAATTAAATATTGTTTTTCAACAATAGTTTTACCTTTTAAGTCGTCGCATTGATTTGAACCTCTATACTCTATGTAAAATTTTAGATATTTTACTACTACACCATGCCCGTGAAGGTTCATTTTGCTTATTTTGAGAGATGGCAAGTTGGTACTTGACAATAATAAATATAAAAAAAATAAATTTTTAGATTTTAAACATGATATTTTAAAAATAATCGAATAAATGAATGTAGTTTCAGACTTGAGGTCGTGTTAATTAGTTTGATAAATGTAATTTTAACTATTTTTTATGATATCAACTTTGTCCTTAATTAAATGAATTTCACAATCGCAAAAATTCAAATTAAATCTCAAATTTTGATTTAAATAATAAATATAATAATCAATTTTACTCTAAATCTAAAAAATGCAACGACTTATTTCATTTTATTTAAAATACAATCATCAATTTTGTCTCGTAATAATCCAAATATATTGACTTATTTGCTATTTCTATATATATATTTTTAATTATTTACCCAACTGACGATGAATGTCCATCAAGTCTCAAACCCTTGCACAAGGATGCCACGTGTCAGAGGTCAGCACTTTTAAGAGTACACCGTGATGTAAGGAATCACTTCTCCTTTTTACCCGTTTGGAATTTGAAATCTCCTCCCTCTCTCTCTAAAGAGACGTTGTAATTGTTTTTTTTGTTTTTAAATAATATTTTGAAAAAAGGAATCGTTTATTTATTACATACTGTTTGGATTGTTCTCTTCTCTCTCTCCATTTAATGCTTCTACTCTGCGACCACTCCAACACCACTATAGCATTCCTTGCACATTTAAAGCTCTTTCAAGTCTTTCTCTCTCTCTCTCTCTCTCTAAACTTTCCCTTCTCAATCTTCTCATTGCTTTCTCTCCATATGCGGCACTGTGAAAGCTTCGGAGATTTGTTGATTTTGCAGGGGGAGAGATGGAGGGAAGATTAGAGACGCCGCAAATCCACGGAAGTAAGTTCTTTCTTGTTCTGAGTTGGCTGGATTGATGTTTGACCGAGAATGAATTGTGGGTCTTTCTTGACTTGGGCATTTCTTTGATCTGTGAGTTAATTATGGGTTTTGATGATTTTGTTGTTGGTTTTTCCTTGATCTCCGTGGTATTTGACTGTTTGGAGGCAAGATGAAAAATAAATAGATAAAAGAAAAGGGTTTGTTGTGTTTGTTTGCCGAGAAAATGTGTGGAAAGGCTTGGTGGAAACAGGAATGGGAGGAAAAGCGATTGAATGTTGGGATTTGGATGTTTCTTTACATCATTCTTTTGGAGCCCTGAGTGGTAATTTGAGTTATGTTAGGCTTTTTTCAAGAATGAATTTGTTTTTTAATTTTCTCTGATTAAGGAAAATTCTTACTTTTTTATGCATCGTTATACTTCATGGTTTAACTGAGCTTGGGGGGTTTGCAAAATTGTGCTTAACAGAGCTGGCTTATGGAATCAGAGATTTAATGATCTAGACTTTGTAATTGATTGGCTAAACTTGAGCTGATTGAAGTTCTTCCTTGACGAATCAAAAAAATGCATCGGCCTTGATACGGATTAAGGTGTACTTGCTTTATTTGGCGAATTGAAAGCAGTAGAAAAATGAGACGGGTTCTCAGAGAAAATGCATTGGTTAAAGTTCCAGTTTATAGGAAGATGAAATAGAAATGTTAAAATCAAACAATATAAAAAGACTTTTGTCTTTTTCATTCAACTTCAAAAATTAATTTCTGCCACAATCTGTAAATGTAAATGTAAATGTTAGATTTTGAAAGATTAAACATTAAATGTGATCAGTAAGATTTTAGTTGCTCCTGCTTGTGTGAACTGTAAGTTATGGATTACAGAACAATCCATTACGTAGGCATCATTTTTGTTGTTTGGGTTTTTGTAGTTCAAGAAATTTGGATTTAACAAGATTGATGTCCTCTAAGAATTGAGGTTTCTGGCATTTGATATAGTTGCAGATGAATTTCAGTAACCAGAATAGTGCTACTCATTACATGAGTTCCTGTCATTAACAAAAACCAAAGTGGCTTCATAACTGGATTAGAAATGGGGGGTGAGAAACATGGTTCGAAGAGTGGAGGAGGTTATGTTGGTGGTTTCCTTAATCTTTTTGATTGGAATGCAAAATCTCGGAAGAAGTTGTTTTCGGGGAAATCTGATTTACCAGGTACAACTGAACTTGATGGTCACGAGCTCTTTCATACTATAATGCTAAACAATTTGTATGCTCATCCACGCTATCTTTTATGTTTGTCTTTTTCCTCTCTCATAGAGCATTCAAAACAGAAAAAGAAAAGTGAAGGGAATCTGCCAGTGACACAGTTTCATTTGGTATGCTTCTGTTCATTGGACACCTTCTTATTGTTTAATCTATTAAGTTGTCTTGAGGTACTGATTATCTTCCACTTTTTTTTTTTCAAAAAAAAAAAAAATCTGTATTTATTGCCATATGTCCAGAAGGAGGAGGAGGACCTTGCAGCAAGTTTTAGTATGAAAGGAAGCAGCGACTATAGTTGTGCTTCGTCAGTGACTGATGAGGAGGGATACAGAACGAGGGCACCAGGGGTAGTTGCCAGGCTTATGGGACTGGATTCCTTGCCTACACAGAATTTCGATGAGCCCTTCTCTACTCCATTTTGTTATTCCCAATCTCTTCAAGACACTCAGTACCACAGGAGAAACCTCGAATTTCATCATGACCATCAAATTTCACTTTCTGGCCCTTTGCGAAGTAAAGTAGACCGCCCTGTTCAGAAGGCAATGGAGCCAAAGCCTCAGAAAATGATTAACAGGCCAATTGAGAAGTTCCAAACCGAGGTATTACCTCCTAAATCAGCTAAATCAATTCCAATTACTCACCATAAGCTTTTGTCTCCCATCAAAAGTCCTGGGTTCATTCCACCCAAGAATGCAGCTCATATAATGGAAGCAGCTGCTAAAATTATTGAATCAGGACCTCAAGCAACTAACAATGCTAAAAGGACTCTTCTCCGGCATTCCTCTGTTCCCTTCAAAGTGAGGGACCTGAAGGAGAAAGTGGAAACTGCTAAAAGGACTGCTGAACCTTCTAGTTCTAGAGGGCTAGCTGAATCAAATGCTGCTAAGGTTCTCAAGGGACAATCTTTGAACAAGAGTTGGAATGGATCTGCCGAACCATCATTCAGAGTTTATTCTGATTCAGAAGATTGTTCTGTTACTAAGAATAAAGGAAAGTCTATTTCACTTGCACTCCAAGCAAAGGTCAATGTTCAAAGAAGAGAAAGCTTGAACCCTAGTGGGGGTAGAAGCCAATTTGCCCACAAAGAACAAAGTGAGGTCATGCCAAATCCACCTTTTAAATGTCAATCAAGTACCGAGAAGAGTAAGTCGAAGAAACCTTCCACTCATAATGCTTCCACTGTGCTCAGGCAGAATAATCAGAAACAGAACTGCCTAATTGATAAAGAAAAGCTACCTTCAAAGCCCTCTAACACTCAAGGTAGAAAAGTGCAGTGTGGAGATCCTTCCTTGCGGAGACATAAAAGTGCAAGTAAAGGTGGAGGGAGCTCTGAAGTTGGTTCAAGGAAGCTAAAGCAAGAGGTGGCAGATGGTAAACACACCTCGTGTTCGAGCACAAAAAATGTTCCCCGCAAGAAACGATATGTCGATGGGAATTTTCACCTGGATAAAAATCAAGGTCTTGATAACATGTTGGTTAATGAAATTGAGAAGGCAATTCAATCTAGTTCAGCTGTAGACAGACACTTCACTTGGGATGAGGACAGCAAAAGAAAAGGCATGGATGTTGTTTCTTTTACATTCACGGCTCCAATGGCAAGAGCAATGCCTGGTGGTGAGATGTCCAGACAGCTAGCAGGGAAAAACTGTGCTGACCATACAGGTAGAAAGGTGCTGTCCGACTCGGATAGTACAAATAGTGCAAACCCATCATCGCCAGGATGTAATTCGATTGAAGCTGATGCTTTAAGCACTCTTTTGGAGCAAAAGCTAAGGGAATTAACTCTTGGAGTTGAGTCTTCCCGCTATAGAATGGGGATAGCTGGTAATTCCACTTCTATCTTTCAAGATTTGGCACCCGCTTTGAAAGGGGTACCTGCCGTATCAATGTATCATGATAAAGAGAGCCAGTATGGGATGACTACAGAGAAATTTGGTGGGAAGTACAGCTCCAGCATTTATTCAACCAAGTCACTGGGATTCGTGACTAAGCAGAAGTTTCAGGTATATCAAATTCAACACTCCAATCTTTTCTGGTTTAAAGTTTTTCTTTTTCCTTGGGGGGGGGGGGGGGTCCGGAGTTACTGAATTTTCCTGCTTGTCAGTGTTTCTTTCTTCTTGTCTTCCTCCATAAATGTCCGGTTAACCAATCTGATACGTTCTACTTGGCAACACCTTAATCCATGATAATCAAAATTTACTGCTCCTTAACCGAGGGGGCAGAACACCTCATTCTGGTCAAGGCCAACAATAATAATATACCAAACCTTCATCCCACTATGCAGGGTGTTCTACATGAATGAATTCTAACTTTCCACTATGTGAGATAACATTTGCCCTCAATACTAAATTAAACAAGAATTTTCTAGATTTTTGGTTCAGATTTAGTACGTCTCACCTAAAAGAGCAAATATTGTCCTTTTACTTTCCATTTGGCCCTTGCCAGCATACTAGATTTTTTTTTGCCCTAGCAATTGACTTTATTGCTGCAAATTTATAGGGAATGTCAGAGAAAGATCAATGTGGCACTGATGATACTGAAACCCGGAAGTCGCTTCAGTGTCGACATCCCAGTCCTGTATCTGTTCTGGAACCTTCTTCTCTGACAGAAAGTTGCAACTCGTCAGATAGTGCAGATAGTAACAGTATAGACAGTAAGTTCAGGGGTATACTTTAGCTTTTAATCTTTAGGTATTTTTGCCTCCATAAAGAAATTACTTTTTGAAAAATCTATAATCTAATTCCAGGTAGCAAGCTGTGCTCATCCATTCAAGGCCTAGAAGTACATGGAACGGGTTCTTCCAAGGACTTCCATGTAATGGAAACCGATGCAGAACTGTCAGACTCGGCTTCTTCCACATACACTAGAACTGTCGCTAGAAGGCATGAAACTGGCTCTTGCATGACCCAGTTTGTGGAATCAACCGGTTGGGAGCTGGAATATGTGAATGAGATACTGTTTAACGTGGAGTTGATGTTTAAGGACTTTGCGTTGGGCAGGGCCCGTGAGATCATAAATCCTCATCTTTTCTATCAGTTGGAAAACCGGAAAGAGGTAACAGAAAGCCAAGGGGATGAGCCTAAGCTGAGGCGAAAAGTCTTATTCGATTGTGTGGGTGAAGTCATGGACTTAAGATGCAGGCGTTATGCCAATGCCGGATGCAGAACATGGACGAAGGGGTTGGCAACATTAAGAAGAAAGGATTGGCTAGCCAAAGAAGTGTACAAAGAGATCTCATCCTGGGAAGGCATGGGGGACTGTATGGTCGACGATCTTGTAGATAAGGACATGAGCAGCCATTATGGGAAATGGCTCGACTTTGAAGTCGAAGCATTCCAACTGGGAGTAGATATTGAAGGCAGAATCCTGAATTCTCTGGTTAATGAAGTGGTTCGTGATATTCTGCTGATCTAAATCCCAGTAAGTTGCTCTCTCAGCAGACATATTTTCCTAGAAGGGAACCTTATTCTTGAATTTTTTGTGTTTGTTGGTTCAAACATCGGCTTGTGCAGTGCCTCTGTTGTGATTTATTTGAACATATCTTTGAAATCATCCCAGAGATTTGCAATAAATGAGGGGCGAGCTGGTTTTGGGTGTTGCTATGTTACCATTGGGTGTTATCATCCCAATGGTAACTCTCAAGGTTGGCTCTCAATGGAAAAGGCCATTAAGGCCTAGGCCTAGGGCTCTCAAAAAAAAAAGAATCTCAAAAAGTTTTTTTTAAAAAAAAGAAATAAAATAAATTAAAAAGAAAAAGAGATAAATAATTATACAAAAATTAAAATAAAATAAAAATTGTTTTTGCTTTTTAAAGGGCCCTTAAATTAATAATGGTATAGAGCCTCCAACCCTTTACAGTGACCCTGGTAACTATCTCTTTCTCTCACTCTTTGCTATGGACCTTTATTTGGTTGGGGTTCATTGTCTTTCTAAATTTAGAACAATTTGAAATTCTAAGTAGTAGGACAAAGGTGATGATTCAACAAAGACAATGACGATAGTTCAATAGATATGACGATGAGAAAATTTAACAATTATTTTTGTAAATAGATTTAAAAAATATTTTTTGTTCTCAACATTTTTTTTTAAATTTTTTCTAGTATTTATTGAATTATTTTTTATATTTATGCAAAAAATCACGTCAAAATACAATAAACTCATATTTGGCCTGAGCTCATCACTATCATCATCTCCCTCTTCATGATGAACCAAGCAATTACATTTATTCTTGATAAATCCATATCGTT
Source organism: Diospyros lotus (assembly GCF_014633365.1). NCBI lineage: Eukaryota > Viridiplantae > Streptophyta > Magnoliopsida > Ericales > Ebenaceae > Diospyros > Diospyros lotus. The sequence goes on along the minus strand of NC_068347.1, from coordinate 28,925,757 downwards.
GAGTTCATTACTTAGATTCATCATCATTCTTTATCTATCTCCCTTTTTTATAATAAATTTGGGTTCATCATATTCATTATCATCACTATCTATTTTTTTTTTCGAATGGTCGATGGTTGGCTGTAGGTTTTATAACGCAACCTATTACTCGGCTAAACAACAGATCAAGCATAATAAACCGAAAACAGAATTGAAAGATTACAACCACAACTCACACACACAAAATAGCGATACAGCAAGTTACGTGTTCAGATCAAAATAGATCATACTCACAGCAGAAGTTTCGCCTCTAGTTAATTTACTAATATCTTAAGGTTACAACTGATTACAAGATCTCAATAGAAGTAAAACAGTATTGCAAAACAACAATTGAAAACATAATACAAAACAAAAACAAACATAGTTCTGTTCAGACCAATTTCGCGATTAAGGTAAAAAATATGCTCTATTAGTTGTAAGGCCCAATTTTGGGCCTTATATTGAGAGGGCCCAAGAAGGGCCAGCCAAACCCATATGGCCAAATAAAAGCTTTAGGGCTCCAGTCTCTCCCCCCCTTCCTTTTTTTTCTTTTTCTTCTTCTCTGCCGTTCCAGCAAGCTCTCTTTCTCTCTCTCTCTCATTTTCTTTCCAACCAATTTTTGTGCAATCTAACCATTGGATCTTAGATTAGACCACATTTTCACCGTGAAAGTCATCCCGATCTACAAAAAAAGTAAGTTCTTTAACTTCATCAGCCTTATGTTTAGCATAAAATCGTGATATATGTATATATACATGTGGGTTGGATTGGCTGAAGCTTTGAACTTAGATATAGAAAGATCTAGCCATTGGATCTCGTTGGTTTTTGGGTATGTTAGACAATGGAGTTAGGGGTGTTGAATGACTGTCTCGGATCGTCGGAAAGCGTTGGCCGTAATGGTCGACAACGACTGGCAGTTTACTTTTTTAATTCTGGCCAAAAATTAAAAGCTAGATCTACAAAAATCAAGCCATTAGATTTAGCCTATTTTTATATATTGACCCCCTTGACTAGGCGTTTCAAATGGTGAGTTCTGATTATCAGAATCTTGGGTCGGTGGTGGCTGCTGGGGGCGACGATCGTGTGGCTAGTTAGGATGTTTTATTCTTTTTAGGGTTTGGGGCCGCTGTGGCAACCCATGGGTCGGTCCAAATGTTGGGTGACTTGATGTTGATATTTATGTAATTCTCATGTAATTTAATGATTTTGTTATATGGTTTTGACGTGCCCCAACCTAGAGTCGTTTGAGGGAATCCTAAGTCTTCCATAACACTGTCAGTGAACAATTTGTATTATGGTGGTATTGCTGCATGCATACCTTTTATTATTCTAATATTCTATATATACTATTCATGATTTTGTTTGTGAATTGCATGAGAGGAAATTAGAATCCATATTATTTATTTTGCACATATTGACACATGTGATTGGTGCATTTCTGTTATTGTGAATTGTGGATGGTGATACCTGTATGTGATATATTACATGTGGCATTGACAATACTAAATGTTGGTATGAAACGTGTGTTAAATGGAGTAACAGTTAGAACCATGTATAGCTAACCACGGTAAAAGTTAGTTGTTGGTGCACCATGTATGTGTTAGGGTGTGAGATAGTCCACCCTGGATGGGCGCGAGATAGTCCACCGAAGTAGATCTTGGTAGCGTAGAGATAGTCCGCACCAAGAAAATAATATGTGTGAATTTTGGTTTTAAATGGTTTACTCTCAATGTGCATATTTATTCATCATCTCTCATTTGGTATTATATATTACTTGAAATGTCATGGCATAATGATCTATATTTGTTGCATTGATTCTATATTTTTCCCCCATTATAATGGTTATTACCCCTCGCAACGCCAGTGCCAGGCTTACCCCTTAATATTTCAGATTTTGTAGGTTGGCATACATTTTGACAGTATACCCTAGTCACGCTCCGGCATAGCCTATGCACGTCATTTCACGGGGTTGTGCATGGGAAGATTTAAGTTCTTGTTGCGAATTGGTAACTTGTGAATATTTTTGTAAGTACATGCTTATTATTGGGCCAATGACACCTTAAGTTCTATATACATGTTATGGTAGTATTTCTGTAAATGAAATGAATGTTTATGTATTAAAAGGATATGTATTGGAGTCTTCGACTTCTTAGGGGGTAGTGTCAGTCATGGCTGATGAATTTTGGGTCGGGACATCAGTCTACCAATCTTTCATGCCTCAAGTGCTTAAAACACAACAGAGATTAAAACAATACATTTACTTACCAAATGATCTTATCATAGAAACAACTAATCGATCGAACGAGAGAAGGATTCACGAGGAAGTGTCTCGCTTCAAGGCACTGATTAGGGTTTTTTGAAATAACTGAGAGAATGCGATCTGGAGATGGGGGCATCAGACGAGCCCTTTTATAGCAGCATTAATGGATTGGAAATAGACTAGGCCAGGAAACACGCAACACGAGCAAATACAAGCTTATAGGCTTGACCTATAACTCATTTTAGCCCAAAATAAATTTGGCCCAGGTAATAATCCACATAATATGTATAGCATTTAAATTCAAATCAAATAAATAACAAATGCAACTCAATTTCATATAAAAATATGCAATCAGATTGTATATCAAAATATAAATGAAAAAAATCATTTAATCAATTTTGAATCCCACAAATCAACATTTGCCGTCATTAATTATTGAATGTTTTTTTTTTTTTGTTTTTTTAGCTTGATTTAAAAAAAATGAGAGAGATGAGGTATAAAATAATTTTTTTATTTAACAATAGAGATAGTCATCACTAAAATTTATAATTTTGCTTAAACTTAAAAGATATTATTTACAATTTACCCTTTACGTAAAAAGTCGAATCAAATAAAGAAGGGAAGCGAAAGGGAAGAATGACCAAAAGCGCACCATGGAATCAAAACGGGCCCCAACTTATCTCGTTATTGTGTAATTTTAGCGACTGCTGCCACGTGAAACAATAATTATTCAAATAAAGTTGGTACAACAACAAGGAAGGATGAAGTGACAATGCCAACTTAGAGTGTAGTGTATAATTTCTTTTAATTTTTAATTTTAATTTTAGTATAATTTTTAAGTTTTTAATATTTAATTTAAATATCAGTATTTGTGTATAATTTTTTTTATATTTTTTAATCATTTTATTTCTTACAGAATATAAATGACTTGATCGTATCGTTTTTGATTAATAAATTTATTATTATTTTAAGTCAACAATATTTACATGATTATACTATTTTATTTTACTTCAAATACTGAGCAAGGATAGCTAGGCCCATCCACTTCAATCCTTCAGACTTATTATACATGCCAAGCAAACCCTTGGAATTCTGCTTCTAATGGCCAAACCAAATTAACCAATTATTTATTTGTTGATTAAATTTAGAGTGGGCCGGATGATTGTACTTATCCAACCTTTTTTGTTTGCGTCGATGTTGATTATGTAAGGGGCGTTAAATCGTAAATTGAATCTTTAACCAGAAAAAAATTAAAGTCATGACTTATCAAATTACACCGACATATCGTTCACTTTTTTACCATCCCACTTATACCCGAGGACTAGAGTGGGCTTTCTTGCCACTAGAAATGCATTGCTTTTTTGTCTATATTTTATTTATGACTTGTCCCAAAGTTAATGTCAATGTTCCTATTTTATATTAAAAATAATGAGTTCGTATCATATTTGAATTTTTTTTCACAACTATTAAACTTTAATTTCAATATAATTTAATTTTTATTTTAATTTTTTTAGAACTTCTATTAATGAAAATTAATGAAATATACATTAATATAAATTCAAAAATTTCTTAATAATGTTAAAATTAATACAAACATCACAATTAATTCATTTTGAGATTTATATTAATGTACACTGTGTTGGTTTTTGTTAACATAATTTGATAAAAAAATTAAAAAGAGACTGAGTTCTAATAAAAAATAAAATATAATAATTATAGTAACAAAAATTAAAATATAATAACTAATTTGTCACTCAATATAAAATACCAAGATTAGTAATATAGTTTACTTTTTTCATTTAATTGTTTTTTACACGATATAAAATACAAAGATTAAATAAATTTTGGTAAGTGGTGTCACTTGAAACAATAATTCAAATAAAGATGGTAAACAAGAAGAACAATAGAAAATGATGAAATGACAATGGCAACTTATAGCCTGTTTGGCAAAACGATTTTAACCTTATAAGTTGTTGTTGTTTAATTTCTTATAATTGTATCGACAATTTATTAGGTGTTAAAAGAAAAGTTGGCGAGATATTTGGGTGCAATTGACCAGTGTTTAAACTAGATAGCTTAAACATTACCACCACAACATTTTATAAAATTTATTGAGAGATATACAAAATGCTACTAATTTATAAATTATGTTAACCAAGCATTTTATCCTTATCATTTTTGTTAATTTTCAGTCATGCCCTTCTTTTTCAATCTCTGTCTCTCGCCTTTTTCTTTTTCAACTCTTCTGGCCACCATCGTCGGCCATTATTGTCACCCCCACCAGCTGCTTCATGTTGGCCATCGCCCCCATCAACCGTTGCTCTTATTGCATCATCAGTCATTTGTTGGCTCCATCTGCTTTAACTTCTCATTCGTTGCTTGCCAGCTGTCGCCGTCTCCATCTTTGCTTCTTTTGTTCGTGCTTTTCTTCCTTGCTACTACTATGGCTAAACTATTATATATATAAATATATGCATATAACAACAATAAACATATATATACATATCACAATATATTATATATATAATACATAATAATATTTATTGCTATTATATAACATATACAATACATGTAACAATATTGTATTAATATATTTTTAATAATTATGTATAATTTATCAACATTTAATGGTAAAAATTTGTATCATTTAATAACATGTATATTTTCGTATTTTTATTAACTTGCAATAACTTAACTATTTCAAAGCAAATACATAACTATTAACTGATAATTTAAAAATACATTTATTCAAATACGTTATCAGTTTAAATGTTATCTAATTTAAACACTATAAATAGCTTAAACACTATCCAGTTTAAAAGTTTAAAAAAATAAAAATATAGTCAAACAGGTTCTTAGAGTGTAGTCACACGTGCTTCTTAACTTTTTTTCACATTTTTTAGAATAAAATTTTTGTTAGTTAGACCCTTTTTTACACTAATTGAATAATATCCATCCCACCGACTCTAAGGTTTCAATTGGATATATATATTTTTTAAATATTATAGTCATAAAATATAAAAATTGAAGTGGTTTAGAGAATTTAAAAATGCTAAGAAAAATATTATTTATAAGAATCATAATTTTAGTAAATTTTACGAATCTCTACTCCTATATAAATAGAAAAATATATCTAAGAAAAGATACATTTATGATTTTAATTTCGATACGATCTTTAAGTTTTTAGTGTCTAATTTAAACACCAGTATTTATGTATAGATTTTTTTGTACTCTCTAATCATTATATTTTTTACAAAGGATAAATAACTCGACGATATCATTTTTAATCAATAATTTTATTATTATCTTTAAGTCAACAATATTTACATGATTTATGCTATTTTATTTTACTTCAAATTCTGAGCAAGGACAGATAGGCCCATCCACTTAAATCATTTAAGGCTTCAATTATGCCAAACCAACCCTATGAATTCTGCATCTAATTTGACATCATCCAATGGCCAAACCAATTATTTATTTGTTGATTAAATTTAGAGTGGGCCTTCTTGCTTTGCTGCTCCGTCCAACTGAATTGTGCCACTACAAATACATTGCCTTTTGTCTATATTTGAATTATGACTTGTCCCAAAGTCAATGTGTAACATCCCGCTCGAGTGATAGGAAAAATCGAAACAATTTACCCTGATGGGCTTACACTAACTTCCCAGGGGGGTCACCCATCCCTGGATTACCCTAGATTAAGCACGCTTAACTTGTGAGTTCTTTGTCAACATTCAGCCCAAAAGGTATCCAGCTGGTGTTGTTTCCTTTCTTACACTATCCTCGATATATTCTAACTTCTCTGGGCTCTCGGGGTATTACATTCTCCCCCCCTAAGCACATGACGTCCTCGTCATGCGACCTTACAACCGGTCCCAGATCTTCTCCCGTGCATGGCCGATGTGGGATTCGCCTAAGGTGCCTACACGCACCCCCCATAGGGGCCTCACACCCCCCTCGGGACTCAGCCTCCTCGCTGAGGTTTGCCCCACCACCGCGCTCAGAGGCTCGGGGGTCGGCTCTGATACCATTAGTAACATCCCGCTCGAGCGATAGGAAGAACCGGAACAACTTACCCTGATGGGCCTACACGAACTTCCCAGGGGGGTCACTCATCCCTGGATTACCCCAGGTTAAGCACGCTTAACTTGGGAGTTCTTTGCCAACATTCAGTCCAAAAGGTATCCAGCTGGTGTTGTTTCCTTTCTTACACTATCCTCGATATATTCTAACTTCTCTGGGCTCTCGGGGTATTACATTCTCCCCCCTTTAAGCACATGACGTCCTCGTCATGCGACCTTACAACCGGTCTCAGATCTCCTCCCGTGCATGGCCGATGTGGGATTCGCCTAAGGTGCCTACACGCACCCCCCATAGGGGCCTCACACCCCCCTCGGGACTCAGCCTCCTCGCTGAGGTTTGCCCCACCACCGCGCTTAAAGGCTCGGGGGTCGGCTCTGATACCATTAGTAACATTCCGCTCGAGCGATAGGAAGAACCGGAACAACTTACCCTGATGGGCTTACACGAACTTCCCAGGGGGATCACCCATCCCTGGATTACCCCAGGTTAAGCACGCTTAACTTGGGAGTTCTTTGCCAACATTCAGCCCAAAAGGTATCCAGCTGGTGTTGTTTCCTTTCTTACACTATCCTCAATATATTCTAACTTCTTTGGGCTCTCGGGGTATTACACAATGTCAATGTTCCTATTTTAAAAATATGTCAAATAATGACTTGTATCATATTTTATTTTTTTTTCCACCACAAATACTAAACTTTAATTTCATTATAATTCAATCTCTCTTTTAATTTTTTTAATCAAATTCTATTAACGAAATATACATTAATATAAGCTCGAAAAATACTTAATAATGTTCAAATTAATACAAACTTCACCATTAATTCATTTTGAGATTTATATTAAAGTATAGTGTTGATTTTTGTTAACATAATTTGATACAAAAATTAAAAAAGAAATTGAGTTATAATAAAAATTAAAATATAATGATTGTCGTAACAAAAATTAAAATATGATGGCTAATTTGTCACGCAGTAAAAAAATATAAAGAATCGTAATATAGTTTACTTTTTTTTTGTTTAATTGTTTTTCACGAGTCTAGTAAGTAGTAAAAATGTACATTACAATTACTTTTTAATATCTATTTCTTTAAATATGAAAAATTGAATTTTATTTTTTTTTATGAGAAGCCGACAATAACAATATTTTGTGTGTATATTAGATAAATTTAACACGTAATGTGTAAATATGTCTCAAATTAAGTTATATGGAAATAAAAAACAGAAAAATGACTATTTTTAAAAAGTAAGAAACAAAAATATGTAAATAAAAAATTACATGGGCCTCTTTATAAATTTAATTTTTAATATAAAAAATTATAAAAATAAACATAAATTTCATAATTCATTCAAATATATTTAAAAAATATATAATTTTAAGCTAGAGACGATTCATAAAAAAATTAAAATTTTGAATTAGAGAAGGATCTAAACTTGGTTAGACCTATGGATGAAACACGTTTTTAATATTTTTTAAATATTATAAAATAATTTGAAAATATTTTTAATATTTTAAAAATGGAAACGTCTTGACAACGGCACCTCCATATGTTTCCGTACTTAAAGTGAACAGTACTGGAAATGACAAAAATATTGCCTTGGGGGCTGATTTTTCTTGATTAGTGCAAAAATAACAAATTTAAGCGTAGAAATATACTTAATTTTATTTTATTATTATCAGAAAAAAGATTAATGTCAATATTAAAAGAGAGACCTGGAATCTAAAAGGCTTATATCTTTTTACTGTTTTCAAATTATTTTTAATTTTTTAAAACAATAAAAACATGTTATTTTTATATTTTAAAAATATATTTTTTAAAATAAATAAAAATTTTATAAAAAAATTCAAAACAACAAAAATAATTTTGATTATTTTCATCACAAATACGTTTAAAATTTTTAAAAAGCAAAAAACATTACAAATAAAAAGAACGCATTTTTAATAATTTTAAAATAGATATTTAAAACCTAAAATTAAAATTAAAAATTAAAAATTAAAATATGAAGAGAGGAACCACTAATCGATCCAACTCACTATTTATAATTTATAATCTATATCTATATATATATATTATAATAAAATAGCCGTTAAATTTTTTTTCTGCCTATTTTCACTTTCTATTTCGATATTTTATTATATTTTGTTTATTTTTTTGTTTATCCAAAATAAAATTTTTATAGGTCATTAATTAAGTTTAGATTTATGAAAAACATATAATTTTTGGAACCTGTAAGTGGTTTTATTTATGGTTAAATAGTATTTGAAGAATGTGTAAACATGCTGGTATATGAAGAGGCAAAATTTAATCCATATTATTAATTTTTAAATATTAAAATAAAATTTTAATTAAAATAAATTACAAAAAAAATAGACTTTTTTAAATTGAAAAAAATCTTGAGATATCAAGTAATACCGTCAAATACCGACTGCCAAGTATATTTTAAAAAATAAATAAATTTAATTTTTTATTTTATTTCCCATAATTTACCTCTCATTCTCTCTCAATAAAGCCACCACTCAAAACTCATAATTAGTTTCATGCAAAAAAAAAGTACAAATCTTATATATGTTTATGTTACTACTTAATTTTGAAAAATAATTAGTTTGTAGATTATGTTAAATTAGTTATTTAGGAAAAATTGAATTATTTTAAATAAGTTGTTTAAGTTATTTTGACAAAATTAATATTTTGTATAAGCTATTTATATTTATCATATGTTGTCATATTTCTTTTGAAATTTTTATTATATTTTATATTTTTATTATTTATGTTACTAATTTATTATATGTTGTTATATTATTTATTCATATTTATCATATGTTAAATTATTTATTAGTTTATGAAAAATGTGTAGTTCTTGAAACTATAGATGGAATTTATGGTTGTGAGATTGTTAATTTTAAATAAATTTAATACATATAAACTTCCGTGCGTCGCACGAGGATGAACTAGTTTACAAGATTAAACACACTCAAAATTTCATTTATTCAATAATTAAACCTCGTTATTACTTGGTATTGTTAAGCTAAACACATAGTCCTGGTTCTAGGGGTGTGCAATCGGTTATAACTGAATTGAATCGCCCAAAAATTCTTAACTGAACCGAACCGAATTTTCCCTAATAATCGAACCGAACTGACCGATAATCCTAGTATAACCGAAATCGAAATAACCGAAGAATAAAATGCAATAACCGAACCGAATCGACAATAGCCAAACATGAAACCAAAACCAAAACGATTTTCCAAGTCCCCAATCAGAATTTCCAAAACAAATGAGCAAGAATCAGAAATAGCCAGAGAGTTTTCCAATTAGAATTTTCCAAAACAAGTGAACAAGAATCACTGAATTAGAAGAAATACATGTACCTCTGAGTCTTTGACACAAGACTTGACGAGCTTCGAAGCGCTTGGGAAGAAAAAGAGTCTGGTCGACGAGCTTCGAAGTGCACGTCGCTGTCGCCAATTGCCCCTCCACCACTTTGACAGTCGCCACTGCTAACGCCTTTGCCATGGCCCAAATCTTGGAATAGCCCTCGTCGATCGTCCAAGCACAAGGAAAAGAAGAAACGAAGGCTAGGGATGGTGAGGTGAGGGTTAGGGTTCGATTCGATCGAGTGTGGGTGAATCGCGTACCTTTGAGTCTTTGATTCGGTCGGGTGACTCAGAAGAAATATGTCGTCAGAATCGATATTGTAGTCTCGCCTGCGAGTGAGAGGGTGGGGGGAGATAGAGAAAGAAAGAAAAGGGGGGAGAGTATGAGTGTTGGTCAAGTTAGGTGTGGCCCGAACTCACTCGCTGCTCGCAGGCGAGGGTCGGAGGGTGGGGAGAGATAGATAGAGAGAAAAGAGAGAAATAGAGAGAATGTGGGAGAGCATGAGTGTCGATCGAGCTGGGTTTGGGTGGGTTCCGTGTTTGGGGGGGGAGGAGGGGACTCACAGTTCACGGTTAGGGAGGGCTCAACTCACGGTTAGTTCGGTTAACTGAATTGACTGAAAATTTATAATATTGTAAATCGAACCGAATCGTTTTATAAACAAAATTGAACTGAAATAACCGAACTAAATAATTTCTTCAAAAAAATCGAATCAAACCGACCAAATTGATCGATTCAATTCAGTTAATTTGATTTATCCGAACTTCTACTCACCCCTGCTTGATTTTGTTGTTTTGATTGATTCGGCTGATACTGTACTGAACTATTTCAGGGGACAAATCCCAAAAGTACAACATTGGAGCTGGATATAGTTTAATGCCGTCTTTGATGGCCTGTTCTTTGTTTTTGTTTTGGGTGTTAGTTTCTAATTTGTATTATTCGTATTATTACTACGTCAACATCAGTTATTTTTAATTCAGATTATATTTATTTTTTTTGTAATTTAAATTATAAAACGTTTTAAATATTTTTAATAATACTTTATTATCATACACTTTATTAGAAAGACATTTTATTAGTTTTATATTTAAAATTATATTGTTAGTATATTGTAACAAAAATACCTTTTGTAGTTCACCACTTCACCTCACTACCTTAGATTAAAAATATTTTAATTATATGTCTCACCAACTTACCTCATCGTTTTAAATAAGGAATATTTAAAATATTTTAATTATATTATATAACCTATAATATTTAAAATATAAGATATGATGCATTTTCCTTATATTTGTAAACGTTTCGCCGACTGATAGTTTCCAAGCGGAGCTCAACACAATCGCTACGTTTTCCTCCCTCTCTCTCTCTCTCTCTCTCTCGTTGAATATATATATATATATATACATATAGGCTGCTATTTCAGCTTTTGCTCTCTCTCTCTCTCTCTCTCTCACACACACACACACACACACATTTGCGTTATTGAAACAATTCATTTTGGTGGATTACTCTTGCGTTAGATTGGGGCTTTGATGCGCGGACTAATCGGTCAAGTGGTCTGAGGTTTTCGCAATGGAAGGGACTGTAGCAGGACGACTCGCAGGGTGGGATATTCATGGTTTCCGGACCATGGAAGGCATGTTCAGACAGACTCAAATTTTCGTTTTCAATTTATCGTTTCCTTGGAATATGCTTCATCCTGATGCTATTTTGATCTCATGAGCTGCCTCTGTGACTGAAATATGCTGGGAAGAGTGAAAAATTACCCGAGGGTTTGAGGGGATGGTATAGAAATATAAAGTAGATGATTGATGTTGGAAAATCGTGTTATGTTTTGTGTAATTTTGCAATCTCTAAACCTGTTATCCTCGAATTTTCGTTAATTTGATAATGTTGTGTGTAATTATTTATAGTAGATTATAGTCCCTGTTAAGGCTGTGATCGCTTGTGCTCTATCATGTTCTGTCTAGTGTGCTCTAGGGCTTATTGGGGCACGAACTCTTCAGTTGGGGTGGAACACCTCGTGTCTATAGCAAGACACTTGTACAAAACTAGGTTAATCTTGGGTATGGCTGTGGAGTTCAATCTACTTCTGCTAATACTCTCAATTAATCTTGGGTGTGGCGAGTGATAATCTGTTTTGCCCCCAGTTTGGAAATTTGATATGTTTATATGGCGAGGAATTGAGTATGTTGGTATGGATGAGAGTGGGCTGAAAGCCTGAAAAAGACTACAATCAGGAAGATTGTTAACTTGTTGACTGACAAATTACATAAAAGAGTTGAAAGACCAGGCTAGAGAGTTACGGTTGCAGGGTTGAACTTTCAGAGTGCGTAAAACAAGGCAACTACAATATGTACTAATGTTACCATAATAAGAAACCATAATAAGAATCTAATGGCAGTCAACCTTGTGGTATTACAGATGTGGGAGTCTTCAATTTGTAATTATAGAGACTTGCAAGCTTGGATACTAGAATTAGTTATTCTATGCAAGCCTGAAAGTCCTTTTCCAAAACAAAGATATCAACAATCAAATGAAGAAACATTAATTAGAAAACAAATAAGGAAGCAAATCAGTATATAGCTTCCAAAAATACAGATACATGGTAGTTGGCATCAAGTAAATCAATTGGTTGAGATTGGAAATCCCCTTAATCACTTGTATTGCAAGCAATAGTTGCCAAAAGCACTATTAAGGCACACCTAGTCTCAAGGCCCAGTTGAGGGCACCTCCCTTTATGAGGCGCGCGCTTGGGCTCTAAGGTGCATGCCTCATCCTAAGTGGCAAGACGCCACGCCTTTTGTGCCTATGTCATAATTAATTTTTGTTTTTATTTTTGGATGGACTTGTTAAACTCTAACCAATAATAACTAAGAAAAAAATAAAAGAAATTTGAGAAAACGATAAAAATGCCCTATTAGCTACCTAATAAATGTGTGCCTTGCGTCCAAAAGGCTTGCTCCTAGGCTCCAAGCTGCGGAAGGAAGTATTTCTTGAGTTGTTCATAGTCACGTTACTCTTGTTAAATTAGTTGATGTTGTTGTAATGTTGTCTTGTATTTTACTCTATGTATTGGTGTTGTATTAGTTAGTCGGTTATCCGATTTGCTGAGTTTAAATAATAAACTCAGCAGAGTCTCTTGTATTGATTTTTCATTTTTATTCATCTTGATCTTTAATTTAGAGAATCACGAGAGCCTTTCTTCTCTCTTGATTGTGCCCTAGCCTGTTGTTTCATGTTATCAAAGCTGTCGACACAAGTCATGACGCCAAATCCCAATCTTAGTTCCTCTTCTTCCCTTCCACCTCGCTCTTCTTCATCATTATCATCTGCATCGTAGTCTGATTTTGCTGCGGTTGCAAAGGCCTTCAGCTTTATTTCAATAAAATTAGATTTCGGTAATTACATCTTTTGGAAGGCTCAAATTCTGGCTACAATCAAAGCCTTTGACCTTTTGTTGTTTCTTAACAAGGTGCCACCTCCATCGAAGTATGTATCGGATCCTGATGACAGAGAGGCTAGATCTCAGAAGGTGAACTTAGAATATCTAAATTGGCTACGATTGGACCAACTGCTGCTAGGCTGGCTCTTTTTGACCATTAACAAGGAGGTCTTAGCGCAGGTGATTCACTGTAAATCATCTACCGAGTTATGGTCTTCGCTTGAAAGTTTATATTCACGTCAAACTATTGCCAAGTCTTTTCAACTAAAGCAAAAATTAAGGTCAGTTAGGAAAGATTTTCTGTCTATCAATGATTATATTCTTAAGATCAAGACTATTGGCCATGCTCTAGCTGCGATAGGCGAGCCTTTGGATGATAAGGAATTGCTTCTTGCAATCCTTAATGGATTAGATCATAATTATGAGACACTAGTGAGTCTTATCACTTACCAAATGGATGATATAGATCTTGAGAAAGTGCAATATTTGTTGCTAATGCATGAACAAAGACTAGTCTCTAAGAATTTGCTAGAGTCATCAATTAATTTTGAGTCAGTTAGACCCTCACCTATTCAAGTTAACATGACTGCATACATGCCAAGAGGTGCTAGTAATTTGTGAACAATAGAGGTGGTTTTGCTCAACGAGGAGGTGGTTATATAAATAGAGGGGGGAGAGGCCGTGGCAGGTAGTCTGGTAAACGAATTTATTGTCAATTGTGTGGCAAGGCAGGGCACTTTGTTGATAGGTGTTCACCAGTTTGATAGGACTTTTTAGAGAACACCTACATCTAGTAAAAATTTTGGAAATCCTCAAGGTTTTACTCAGTCAGATCAAGAGCTTTTCTAGCCTCCATAAGTGATTCTAACAAGGCCTACATGAGTGTTATAGGTTCTACTCAAGGGGCTCATTATAGTCACTTCCTTTAAACACTTGATAACTCATCTCAATCTTCCTTCTTAGATCATTCTTGGTTTGTTGACTCTAATGCAACAAACCATTTCACCTCTAATCTCAACAGCCTGTCTTTGCATGCTCCTTACAGTGGTGGTGTTAAAGTCTCCATTGGTAATGGTAAGCAGCTTTCCATTTCTAATGTTGGCCTTGGATAGTTACATACACAAACTAAACCTACATCTCTTATTACTTTGCCAAATGTTCTACATGTTCCTAACATGAAGAAAAATCTGATTAGTGTCTCACAACTTGCAAGAGACCATGATCTTGTTGCTGAATTTAACTCTCATTCTTGTTTAATGAAGGACAAGAATTCCCTACTAGTGCTACTCAAAGGACATCTTAAGGATAGGCTATACCAATTGAGTTCAGTTTTTGGTTTTGCTGATCCCAACACTCCAAGTCAGCCTATTAAGCCTAAACATGTTGTTAGCAATACATTTCCTTCAAATTGTAACAATTTTTCTTTAAAGAAGTGTAAAAGACAACATCCATTTTTTCATGGACTATCTTCTTGTGTAAATGTTGCCCAAAACAATAATGTGTACCAACAGTGGCATGCAAAGCTAGGGCATCCATCATTCAATGTATTGTGCTTGATCCTTAATAAAATTTAGATTCCTTGTTCTCATTCATTTCGTCCTTTTTGTCATTCTTGCAAAATTGGGAAACTTCATCAACTTCCATTTGCTGATTACAATATTACAGCAAAGAAACCATGCGAGTTGGTTTATTCAGACCTATCACCTATGGGGTCCTTCTCCTACTTTGTCTATTGAAAGGTACATATATTACATCATTTTTGTTGATGCATACACACGTTATACATGGTTATACCTTTTGAAGTTAAAAATCTGATGCATTGCCTACCTTTGTTACCTTTCACAAATTTGCTGAACTTCGATATCAAACCAAAATTAAAGCTTTACAAGCTGATAATGGGGGGTGAATTCAAAGCTTTCTTGCCTTATCTTCACAGTCATGGCATATAGCTACGTTTTACTTGTCCCTATACCAATCAACAGAATGGTGTAACCGAGAGAAAGCATAGACATATAGCAAAAATGGGACTTACTTTGTTGACCCAGGCTCACATGCCCCTCAAGTTTTGGGTGGAAGCTTTTCAAATAGCAGTGCATCTCATTAATTTGCTTCCTTCATCACCTCTCAAATTGCGCACACCATTTGAATTATTATACCACAAATAACCTAACTACCTAATGCTCCAACCTTTTGGCTATGCTTGCTTTCCTTACCTAAGACCTTATATCAAGCACAAATTTGTTTTCCATTCAGCCAAGTGTATTTTTCTTGCGTATAGTCATGTTTAAGCAAGTTACAAGTGTTTGCTTCCCTCTGGACGTTTCAAGACATATCCAATTTAATCCTGATGACTTTCCTTATCCTAGTTTGTCGACATCATTCTCTTCATCTCCATCAATTCCTAGTGGTTTTTCCACACTCTACTTTCAGTCACTTCCTTAATCTCCTTCCTTTATAGTAGCACGGCCCTTGAATTTCTCCTTATCAAACGCCGTTTCTTCTCTTGATTCTACACCTCCTGTTGCTCCCTCGCCCCCTGTGCAGCCTTCTTCCCCTAGACCTGTAGCTCGTGTTCCTAAATACACAGCTTCTTCAGCCCCTTCTTGTCATCCTATGATTACTAGGTCCAAGGCCAAGTCCCTTTCAATCACTTCACCTCATGCCTTAGTGAGTTCCCTAGAGCCTAGTTCAGTTTGTGAGGCATTTTTAGACTTGCGATGGGTTAAGGCTATGAAAGAAGAGTTTGCAGCCTTGCAGTGCAATCACACTTTGGATTTGGTTATGTTTTCTAAGGATATGAATCTAATTGGCTGCAAGTGGGTCTTTCGGATTAAGTATAATTCTAATGGGATAGTGCTTAAGCACAAGGCTCGATTAGTAGCCAAGGGGTTCTTTTAAACTCTGGGTATTGATTATGCTGAGACATTTAACCCTGTTGTTAAGGCCCTTACTATTCAAGTTTTATTCTCCTTGGCTATTACATTTGGTTGGGATATATAGTAGGTGGATGTAAACAATGCTTTTCTGAATGGTGAGCTTATTGAGGAAGTCTTTATGTCTCAACCAGAGGGCTTTGTAGACTCTTAGTTTCCTAGACATGTTTGCAAGCTGGAAAAGCCCCTCTATGGCCTTAAACAAGCTCTTACAGCTTGGTACACTAAGCTGCTGGCTGTTCTACAGTGTTGGGGTTTTACAACGGGTTGTGTCTGATGCCTCTTTGTTTATCAAGCGATCTTCTCTGTTTGTGCTGTTCATCTTGGTGTATGTGGATGATATACTAATCATAGGATCTAATACCACAACCCTTAGAGCTTGTATTCAGGATTTGGATACTCATTTTGCTCTAAAAACTCGAGGTTTTGTCAATTATTTCCTAGGGTTTGAAGCACACCGAGATCATAGTGGCATTTATCTTACTCAGTCAAAATATACTTTGGATCTCTTGAGAAAGGCAACCATGCTAGACTATAAACCTTGTGCCACTCCTGTGAATACAACTGTCTCTTTAACTAATGAGGGTGATATTTTCTCTGATCCATCGTTATATCAGATTGTGGTTGGCTTTTTGCAATATCTGACCTACACTAGACTTGATATTGCCTTTGCAGTTAATAAGTTCAGTCAATTTCTATCTTCCCCTAAGTAGCAACATTGGCTGGCTTGTAAGAGGCCACTTCGGTATCTCAAGGGTACTCTTGGTTTGGGTTTGTTATTCTCTCCTTCATCCACAAATCTGCCCTTAATTGTGTATAATGATGCTGATCACTCTGGTTGCAAGGTAACCAGACGTTTAACAAGTGGACTGTGTGTGTTTCTTGGAAATAATTTGATAGTTTGGAGCTCTCGAAAACAATCTGTTGTAGCAAGGTCTGTTGGGAGCTGAGTATGGGGCTATTGCTTAGGGTGTAACTGAAATTTTGTGGCTAAAATCCTTGTGTTGAGAGCTGGGGTATCCATGTGTTCACACACCAATTGTATGGAGTGACAACCTAGCTGCTAAGAGTATTGCTGAAAACCCAGTGTTTCATTCTCGCACTAAACACATTGAGATTGATGTGCATTTTGTGTAAGAAAAGGTGGAGAATAGTGAAATTGAAATACGCTATGTTCCTACTTCTCATCAGATAGCTGATGTTTTCACTAAGGGCCTATCAAGGAACAGATTTCGGCTTCTGTGTGACAAACTCAGTCTTAAGTTGTCACCTGCTCAGACTGCTTTTCAAGAAGTTTCAGATAGGCAATTGTCCAAGGAGTCTGGTTTGAGGGGGAATGTGGAAGCAAGTATTTCCTGAGTTGTTCATAGTCATGTTACTGTTGTTAAATTAGTTGATGTTGTTGTAATGTTGTCTTGTATTTTACTCTATGTATTGGTGTTGTATTAGTTGGTCTGTTATCAGATTTGCTGAGTATAAATACTAAACTCTGCAGAGTCTCTTGTATTGATTTTTCATTTCATTCATCTTGATCTTTAGTTTAGAGAATTACGAGAGCCTTTCTTCTCTCTTGATTGTGCCCTAGTTATTCTTGTTTGTGCCCTAGCCTACTGTTTCACAAGCACAAGTTCGCCTTGAGCCTTTGACAACTATGCTGCAAACCTGTAACTATAGAGACTTACATGGCAGTGATTTGACTTGCCTCTACTGTTATCACAAGTGCAGAAACTATCTTGACTCTCTCAAATAATGTCTTCCAAAGCCTGTAATCACTGGAAGGCAATTTTCTATAATTACAGGCTTGAAGACTTGCATACCTTTGATTAAGGGGATTTCCAATCCCAATCAATTGATTTGCCTGATACTGACTGCCATGCATCTTTATTTTTGGAAGCCATGTATCAATTTGTTTCCTTTATCTGTTTGCAAATATTGCTTCATTTGATTGTGGGTATCTTTGTTTGGCAATGGAATTGCAGGCTTGCATATGTTACTAATTCTTGTACGCAAGCCCGCAACTCTCTATAATTGCAGACTTGCAAGCTTGTTGAAAATTGATATTCGAAAAGAGACAGACCTGAAAACAAAAAAAAAAAAAAAAAAAAAAAGAGAAAAGAAAAGAGATGACTATTGTTTCTCTCCCTACTGCTACAATACCATAAAGTAGACTTGCATTTGATTCTTGTCATGGTTTTTTATAGCCTGCAGCACCAGGCAAACCATGACTGCAGGAGCAGTGCAGCACCATATAAAAGTGTTAAGTAGATATGCTTCATGCTGTGCACGTACAAGAGAAGATGGATTGGAAAGAGGATGATGCACTTTACTATTAGCAGTAGGCAGAGTTTATTCTCAATTGCTTATGTGACTAGTTAGTTTTTATTCTGTTTCAACAAACAGCAGTGTTTGTTTAGTTTGTTACTGCCAGCTGTCAGTAACAGTTAGTTTGCTAGAGGTTCTGTTGAGTAATATATAAACTCAGCAAGTCTCATTGTATCATTGAGATTCAGTCTTTTATCCTAAAATTTTCTCTGTTTTCTCTTCATTTCTTTCTTTACAAAAAGGGCCTGCAACTGCTATACTGCTGCAGCCTATACATTAGGAACTATACATTAGGAAAAAATATATAATAAGAGAAGCATATATTGTAGTTGCCTTGCTTAGGGGTGGCAATTATCAACTCACAACGAAATTGACACGAAGTTAGCAGGTATATTTTAGGTTAGATGGGTTTGGGTCAAAATGGGCTAATATGAAATTCTTGTCATTTTTGGGTTGACACACCTAACACAAAATGGACCCCCTTAACCTATGTAACTCATATTAAGAAAAAATTAAATAATTTAAAATATATATAAGCCACTCATTCTCACATTAACACAGCCTAACATCAGGGGTTATGTGAAAGATGTACTTACACTAAGCAACTACCGCAAGAGACTCATATGCTTTTCGAAAACATTTTTCAAAAACATCTAAATGCAGCGGAAATGGAACGAAAAATCTCTTGCTAACTCAGTTGTTTCAGCCATGTGCATATTTTTCATTCGAAATGAAAAGCTGTAAAGTAACTTTTACCTTATGGAGAGATGTTGTTGCCGGTTGTTTCCTTTGAGCTAGGTCCCAAACCTTTTGGTCCTCCTTCATGAGCTCCTTTGTGGCTCCCTCGCGAACAGCTCCTCACTTGTTTTACCTTGGCTGATGAAGCCTCCTCCATGAGCATGAAGGACCAAGTCAGTCCACACCAAAGCTGCAACTAAAACCCTTTGTCGGTCACTTGTGCTAAACGAGACCGAGCAAAGGTGATGGGAAGATGGCTGTAGGTTCTTATCAAAAGGAGGAGCTCATCTCATGAGCAAGAGTCAAAGGAGAAGGAGTAAACAGCAAGAAGGAGGGTAGCTAGCAGAAGCCGGAGCAAGAAAAAAAAGAAGACAACAAGCTCAAGCTTAAGCCAAAAGCTAGAATACTTTTTCTGCCAAGAGAATGGTTCAAATCTGATAGCTTATGGAGATATTCTCCTCTTTCCCTCCCATTTGTTCTCTCAATCTTCTCTCTTCATTTAATGCACTGGTCAGTGCATTTAATGAAACTTTATCAGAGCATTTAATGCTCCGTTGACGGAAGCGATGGAAGAATGGCCTCGTTTTTTGAAATCCTATTGAGCAAAATTGTCGATTGTTTCTTAGGTCGATCGAAAATTTCTCAAACTTATCCAACCGATTTGAACAACCGATCAACAGTTTGTGCCTTCCATTGAAACTTCTGTCTAATAGCACTTAGGCCCACTATTAACTCTTAATAGCACTTCCATTAACTCTTAATGGAACTTAGACCCTCATAAAAACCTTAACGGTGTTTCCATTAACTCTTAACGGTACCTTGACCTCTTGCTAACCCTTAACAATATTCAACATCATTAACTCTTAATGATGATCAAGAACTCATTGCCAACTAAGCATTTAATTTAGTGCTTTGCTTTTCGGGTGTGTGAGCTTCAAGGTTCACTGCCAATAGCAATCAAGAAACGTCAAACCCTTTTGATGCTGATCGAACACTTCGATCTATTTTGAAAATCTCTCTATTTTCTCAAAATATCCCGAAAGGTCTAGAGTGACAACTACTATTATATCAAGGCAATCCTGTAAGGCAATGAAGTCATACTTCATGTGATCCTATTTCGACTGACGATTATTGTGTAATACAATCCTTCCATTAACTAACATCATTTTGATTGAGTGAGAGCCATGGATTGATTAAGCTTCCTGGACTCAATAATTATGCCAAGATCTAATTTGGTGTGATCGAGATGGAACATTAGAAACTCTTTTCTGATCATTCATACCCTGGCCATGGGCTTTACCAATCAACCACTAACAAAGATCACATAGGATGTCTACCTCATGTTGGAGGTTAATGGATCCTATCTAGCAATCACTTACTTCTATATACTAGTAGAAGAGAGACCATACAATGAACATCCCACCTCACAATTGGATGATTCCACTCACTAGCAAATCTATGACACCAACATACAAGACAACTGTGTCGCCTCAAGTTTGAGGATTAGTTATACAATCGCAACCAATAACATATCATTAATCCTCTCAACCATGTGATATGTTATTTATGTTATGTTCAACAAATGTTCTACCAACATTCACCTACATGTTTACTATCTGCATCTCATGCAATATGGCATGTGATTTATCATCTTTTATCATTAGTATCCCATATTAATCAAAGGTAGTAAACCATGTGTTAGTCCATAATTGATTCATCAAACTCCCCATTTGAGAAATCTAAAGACTAGGAACACTTCAAGAAATCCTATATTAAAGTACCTCGCCACAATATTCTTAACAACATAAGAATGAGATTTTCAACAAGAGATCTAAGAACTCATTCATATAAAACTCGGAGATATGAATGAAGATATGACAATTTTATTAATTTGCAAGAATACATCATATTACCCAACAACTATCATCCAAATATAGCATTAGGGCATATCACTAACATTATGTTCATAATCCAAGAACATGGCATGGAGCCGACACAAAATTATCGAGTTTGGGTCAAACGCTTTGACACAAAATTCACACAAAATTAATCGAGTTTTGTTCAGGTTGACCTATTTTCTATTATATTCATAGGTTGGCAACATGACATTAACATGACGCCCTATGAATTGCCATCCACTCCTACATAAAAGAACTTTTTTTTTATTGGGAGGGTTAGGTTTAATGTAGGTGAATAGTCTGAAAGGGAGATACTTCTAATGGAGTGAGCAAAGGACTCTTCATTCCAATCTAGTGGGTTGTCAAAAAATTCAGATGGGTGGCTCTCTTCAAGGTTACTTTCTCCCCTACAGATTGGGTATTGGAGATTTATTCAACAAGGGATAGAAGAGGGTGGAGGTCAGATGCCTTTCTTAAAAGTGGGACATTTTTGGTCATGCTTTTGGTGGTTGAAGGTCCATAAAACCCAATAAAAGCATGGACACCCTTAGGTCAGATTATATCACCTAGTGGCATGAAACACTTTTCGCCAATCTCCACCTTTACAATAGTTTGAGTGGTGCTCTTTTGGTGCTTTTATGTGTGCATAAAGTTTGCTCCCTCAGAAAAAAAAAAAGAGAATTATGATGTTTTTTACATATATAAAAAACCAAAGGTTTAGAATTATGTAGTTGAAACTGGGATGAACATAGAAAATTGGTTGATGCAGCAAGGAAATCATGAGAACCCATGATATAACTGAAAATTTCACCAATTAATAAAGCATATAGTTGTAGATGGATTCTTGTTTCCTGTTAGGCATGCCATAGGCATAAGCAAAACCAATATTTAGGATTGTCATTATATATTGAAGTTAGGATGGGGATATAAAAGGGGAAGTGATGTATGCTGAAAATCCTACCATATTAATTTTGTGTAGCTGTCTAAAGTATTGGGTGACTCTCTGTCTTCCATCATTTCCATATATGCTTCTTCATATTGAATGGTGCTACAATTGTGGCTGGTAGCAGCAATACTTTATTACCTCCTTAAATTGTTATTTGGCGTTGTTAGTAGGTTCAACCTAGTTTAGTGCTTGCCTTTTTCTCTTGAGATATCTTTGTCTGTTGAACTTTATAGCTCACTATGGCTCCTTCTTCAATTGACATTTGACAGATTTGGATGTTGGCAAGATCATGGAGGAAGCCAAGGCAAGATGGCTGAGACCAAATGAGATCCATGCAATACTATGTAACTATAAATGTTTCAATGTCAGCGTCAAGCCAGTAAACCTGCCAAAAAGTAAATACTTTTAGTGTCATGAACGGATGATGGTATTTCTTTTTAAACTTTGGAGACTTATCATATATATGAATGACCCATTCCATTCATATTATTGCAGAAAATTTAGCACTTTACCCATCACTTTCAATTTTATTATATCCAAATTTAGAATTTTATTTTGGAGTATTTATCTAAGGGAGCATATCATCTTCTGTATTTGTGTTATTTATTTATTTTTGCTAGGTAACAATTATCTGTGCTATTTATTTTGAAGAAAAAATTATCTCTCTATACCTTTCAGTAATGCCACGGGGAGCAGGCAGTTGTTATCCCATTAACAACTCAATCATGTAACTTATGGCTATCTGTTGTTGGCTTCTTTTGAGAACCATTTAATTAAGAGATATAATGTGTCTTAATGTACGATTGCCACATGCCAACTTTGTTTTCATAGCTGATATGGATTCAGCTTCTTATTGATTTTTATTTAGCCTGGCACATCAGTAAATATTTGTCATAGCCTATGTAATAAGAGCTACACTTCATTTGTTCATATGTTTTTAGGCATTGCAGGTATAGGTTGACGAGAGCTATTCTGTGTTCTGTCAATAGAGTGAGATAGAGAAAGCATATCTAAAATTTTGGTAGTTTGGCTTGTGGTTCAGTTCATGTTGGTGTGTGAGCAATTTCAGATTCCAAGTTAAGCCTGTTGAAAAAGGGATGATCTGTATGTCTCATATGCCAGTCAGTAGCATGTAAATATGTGAGAAACATTGATACAACTTGTGGATTGATTAAGAGTGTTTTCTCCTGGAAGCTGACTTAAGAAGGTGATAAAATGTTTGTGGTTGCATATTATTGTTTACAGGGTCAAATAAAATCTTTAGGAATATCCGTTCGCTATCTTTACTCTTTAGGAAATATATTTTTACATATTTTTGATAGGTCAGTTGTTAAGTGTTGAATCAAATGGGTTGCCTTTCAGTTGACTGAATGTCCATTATTAATTTTGTAAATGGGCCATTGCTAATTCTAATTCTATCACATGAATCTTCTCTTTTGTTTATACATGTTAGTTAGATGTAATGCATTGTGTTATATGCCAACAATGACATTTTTAACTCTCAATGAATGTGTTTATCTTCAAACCATTGGGATATATCTTGATGTTGTTTCCTAGCTAAAATTTGGTTGAACTAACTAACCTGCTTTATTTATCTATTTTTTGTAAATAGGTGGTACTATTGTGTTGTTTGACCGTAAAATGCTCAGGAACTTTAGGAAAGATGGTCATAGCTGGAAGAAGAAAAAGGATGGGAAGACCGTCAAAGAAGCTCATGAACACTTAAAAGTAAGATTTTCCAATAAATGCTTTGTATTTGGGGTATAAAACTTCATTAATATGACTGTTGTAGCAAAAGGAGCCGAGGGTGTTCCTACAACATGCATCCACCCAAAGGATATATTCTGCTTGTCAGTTTGCAAATTGTGTTAGTTTCTATTTTATATTGAAACATATGCATTGTGGCTATGATGGAGCTCATAGTATGGCCTTGGATAGAGTTGAAGGGAAAAAGGAGCTTGCCTTGCAAGAGTATGCATTTAATATTTAGTTGAGTTAGTCTTGTGCTATTCATGCGCCATGACTACTTTGTTAATATTCCTGTCCACATTATAGATTTATGATTGTTTGTGCCTAATGTCCTTCTTATATATACTGAAGAATCCAAGGAAGAGAGAAAGAAAGAGAAGAGAGAGAGAGAGAGAGAGGATGAAATGAATTGAACTCTATATTATTTTGTATAGAAATGAAATGAAGAAAGAGCACTATTTATATACACACAACTCTTAACATATACCATCACATATACACTGTCTAAGACAAGTTTTTATTTTTTTTTCTTCTATATGTCATGTAGCTCTTTGATTTATGGTCTTCTGTTTATGCCAAACCCTTGGTGCCTCCTTAGCTCATGATACTTTTGTAGTTGAAATGGTAGAGCAAAAGTATGTCATTGTTATACCATGAATCCAAGGGGGAAATGTTGGTGAAGGTTCCTTACTACCATGAAGTTAGACTAAGATGAACATAGATAAATTCTGGAAATATGCAACAGATCTAGGGGATTGACTACAACAACAATTATAGGTAGATATGACAACCTTGCCCCACGTGGGGTGTGGTTAGCAATTGTTGACTGAGTTTGCTGATTCCCCAAACAAATTTAATTGGGGACAGGATGGGGATGGGATTTATATACCCTGCCCCACCCCAACCCCTTTACACAATCTGAATACATTTATCATATCCCCTTATGAATGTGTGTGTGTGTTATAATCTACTCAAACCACCAACAATTTAAACCCTCAGGCCACTAACATAACCATACCCCCAGGCCACTGTGCAAACAACAAAATGAATGTTCTGTTTCTTGCTGGGAGCAAGAGGCTAAGAGCAACTTCAGTTAGCAATGTAAAAATCATGTGCAGAACTATAGGAACAATTAGGCAAAATAATAGGGACAATTTAATTGACTCAATATACGGTTATTTGTTTTCCTAAATTAGGCTGTTTTTTCTGTATTTAGCTGTCTCTATAGGGGCAGTTATCATTTGTAATATATATGTGTTCAATTTGAATAATATATCAAGGAGTTTTACGGTCCAAACTTCTTCATGGTATCAAAGCATTTCTAATCAGAAAATTCTCCCATCGTCCCAATGGTGTCCTTCACCGTAGCGGTCTCTACTTCTTCCTCTCAAGTTTCTGTTGTTCCTAGTTCTAATGTACACTAGGTTATGATGTTCATAAGTGGCAGAGGAAAAGATGACTATCTTAATGGTGAAGCCTCTAAATCAAATTCAATAGATTTGAAGTACAAGTCATGGAAGGCAGAACACAATATGGTAATGTCATGACTTGTCAATTCCATGACTAATGAAGTCGGAGAAAATCTCATCTTCCACGAGACAGCACAGGAAATCTGGATGCCGCAAAGGAGACGTATTTCGATACTAAAAAACAACAGAGCTGTTGTCAAGTAGACCTCTCAGTCTCTCAATATTTTAGTTGTCTAACTAGATATTAGCAACAACTCAACATGTTCAAAGTGATCTAAATAGATAGACACTTTATAAAAAGAAAAATTAAAGGTGGATTTCCTACATACTGAGGATCTACCAGAGACTACCTATCGAAGAGTCAATTTGAAGATGTGAAGATCCAAGTTGGACTTTCTTCATATTTATAACCTAGTTTGAGGGGGCATGTAGAAAACCATGTGCAGAAATATAGGAATAGTTAGGCAGTTAGGCAAAATAATAGGGACAATTTAATTGATTAATTATATAATTATTTGTTTTCCTAAATTAGACGATTTTTTTTGTGTTTAACAGTCTCCATAGGGGTAGTTATCATTTGTAATATATATATGTGTTCAATCTGAATAATAGTTGAAGGACTTTTACAGTCCAAACTTCTTCAAGCGACACACAACATAGTTTCTTGCCATGTGACAGCAAGAAGCTACTCTCAGCTTCTTCTCACAGCAAGAGCAAGAAGCAGAGAATGCTTCTTTGTACAGGTAATTAAGGGAAATTGTACAGTTTGGAAAATTTTGATTATTTTGAATAGATTTTTTAACTTGTTTTGATAATTGTTTTATGAATTTTGAGATTTATTATCTATTATTAGGTTAAGAACAATAAAACTCTTGGCAAAAAAAAAAAAATGTAAATTTTTTTTGATAATAATGCATTATGAATTTTAATGGTTTTTGTTATTATTGTTAATGATATGTTCAGGGCACAGGCCAGGTTTGGGGATCCCTATTTGCCATTGGGGCTGAGGATGGGGTTTAGGAATTATAACATGCTAGGGCATGGGGTGGGGTATGGGGGAGCAAAACCCCGCCCCATCCTGCCCCATTGCCATTCCTAATTATACACCTTGATTCCACTAGGTGGGCTTCGTTCCATGAATTCTAGCTTTCTATCAATTGTTGTCCATAAGCATATTTTTAGTAAGTCCATTTTACCCCATGTTATGTCTAAAGAAAGCTGTAATTGTTTTCATATATTCACAATAGGGCCAGTCACCCTATATATACAAGTAGGGATTTACAAATTAGGAAAGATTACAAGAAGGAAACTACGAGGAATGGAAACCTAATCAAATTTGTACAAAAAGTCAACCAATAATCATGAAAATATTCCCACAATCACAGGAGATTGATTGGGATGAATCTGGTGGGATTGGTTCTCCAACACTCCCCCTCAAGTTGGAGAGTATATGTGACGCCCGGAACTTAAACTGAGAATCAAACTTTCATAAACTTAAATAAAATTTCAAAACATGGTTTATAGTATTCATATAGAATCTAGAGTTTATTATTGAAAAAAAAAACTTTATTTCAATAGAAAGAAGGAAAGAAAAAAAACTTGGATTGGTTTATCTAATAGGCATCCTAAAAAACTGAAATTAAATTCTTAAAATCCCTTTGAAAATGCCACCACGCGCCACGTCCATGCTCTAACCTCCTTATTCATAGCCACCTAGAGGTGAGATAAATTTCAATAAGCACAAATGAACTATTAATCGTATTTAAACATGGGGTAATTTGAACTTGTAACATGAGGAGACACGATAAATTCTACCAACTTGTGGGGGTAAGAACATTCGCGCGTAGCTATTGAACTCTAGTCCCGAAACTTGCTTGTAATCATGACATGAGGGACCATAAAACTTAATTTCATAAATTTATTTAAACACGAAGATAGTTCATAATGCATTTATCTTTAACTTGATTGGAATAAAAAAGATCTTTTAACTCTTTTCTCCTAATCAAAACCTTCACACCTTGTTGTCTTGCTTGTAGTAAGAAAGGAATAAGGGAGTAACAAAGAAAAGAGAGGGAGGGGTCGACCAACTATGGAGAGGGGAAGTGAAGAATTATAAAGGGGGAAAGCCATATTTATAGTGCTAGGGTCTTGTTTTCCAAGAATTCTATTTGGTAAGGATCCCAATCAAATATTCTCATTTCCATATGATGAATTCAAATCTTATCTCTTATCAATTAGAAAGATTTTAAATCATATCATATCATATCAATTTATTCATATCCATAAAATTAAAGAATCCCCAAGAATATTCTAAGATGAATTTAAATCTTACCTTATCTCCTATCAATTAGAATGATTTTAAATCATATCATATCATATCAATTTATTCATATCCATAAAATCAAAGATTTCCAAGAATATTCTACCTAAACTATTATAACTCAATTTTTCCCCCTAGAATTATGTTTAACGGTCACTGACGATGGTTTTGGGTGTTACAGTATATGTTGACCATTCTTAGCTTGCATGCAATCTCCTGAAATCTTGTTGGTGGAAGACCTTTGGTTAGGATGTTTGCTAAATGGTTTTTTGTTGGCATATAAGGAGTAGTAATTAAGCCACTGTCCAATTTTTCCTTGATGAAATGTCTATTGACTTTTATATGTTTGATGCGATCATGCTATATTAGATACTGAGCAATGCTGATAGCGAACTTGATATCACAATTCAATTTCATTGTTCCTTCCGATTTGATCTTGAGGTCATTTAAAATAATTCTCAGCGATAGAAGTTCCCATATTCCATGGGCCATGGCTCTAAACTCTATCTCGACACTTGATCTAACAACCACACTTTGCTTTTTACTCCTCCACACGACCAAGTTTCCTCCTAGAAACGTACAATGGCCTAATGTTGATCGTTTGTCCATATGTGAACCTACATAGTTAATATCAAAATAGGCTTCTAGAGTCATACCACCATTATTCCGAAACATGATTCCTTTTTCTAGAGTTACGTTTAAGTAATGCAAGATGCGGTTTACAGCCGCCTGTAGGTGTTCTTCCCTTGGGTCATGCATAAATTGGTTAATTATTCCAGCAGAGTAAGCAATATCGGGCTTGGTATGAGACATATATATTAACTTGCCAACTATCATTTGGTAACTACCTTTATTAACTGTGTTGCCTTCATCTTTTGACCCTATTCTGTGATTCTGGTCAATAGGAGAGCTTGTTGCCTTGCTGTTAAGTTTCCTTGTTTCCTTGAGCTGGTCCAAAATATACTTCCTTTGGGATATAAATATATTGTTTTTGGAGTAAGTTACTTTAATTCCAAGAAAATATCTCAACTTATCGAGATCTTTAATCTCAAATTCTTGAGCTAGATGTTCTCTTAGAACAAGCCTTTCAGTATCATCATTCCTTGTAATAATAATATCATCAGCATAAATCAACAAGGTTGTGATCTTACCTTCTCCATTATGTTTTATGAACAAGGTATGATCTCCTTGATTTTGTTTATATCTCAACTGCCTCATTGCCTTTGTAAACCTTCCGAACCACGCCATTGGAGACTATTTTAGCCCATACAAGGCCTTTTTCAAACAACACACCTTATTATTCCCAAATAATCCTTCGAGCCCATGTGGAGGCTCCATATAAACTTCCTTTTCTAAGTCACCATGGAGGAAGGCATTCTTAACATCAAACTATAACAATGGCCAATTAAAACAAGCAACAAGAGAAATGTGTATTTTAACTATATTCATCTTGGTTTCTGGAGAGAATGTTTCTTGATAATCGTTTCCATAGGTTTGTGTGTATCCTTTTGCTACCAGTCTTGTTTTGTATCTTTCGAGTGTTCCATCAGATTTGTATTTCACTATAAACACCTATTTACATCCCATTGGTTTTTTATTCTTTGGTCTAGGTATAACCTTCTGTTATGATCCATTGCAGGATATAGGACTTGTCCCACATTAGAAGTTCAGGCTTCTAGTGTGGGGTTTATAACCTCTTAGGCACCCTCCCCTTAACAGCTAGCTTTTGAGGGTGAGTTCTACCTGAGGGTTGTAATAGTGGTATCAGAGTCGGCCCCATGGCTCCCAGTGCAAGCAAGCGGTGACGGAGGTGACGTCGGCATTGCAGTGTTTGCCCGAGACTAGTAGTGGTTAGTGCACAGCCTGCCGTCGTGGGGGTCGGGCTGCGGAGCGTGGTGGTATGTTATGATCCACTGCAGGGTATGAGACTTGTCCCACATTGGAAGTTCAGGTTTCTAGTGTAGGGTTTATAGCCTCTTGGGCACCCTCCCCTTAACAGCTAGATTTTGAGGGTGAGTTCTACTTGAGGGTTGTAACACCTCCCAAGTGTTGGTTCTTTTCAAGTGCTTTCATTTCCTCTATAACAAGTGTCCAATTCTTATTCTTTAATGCATCATGAATTGATCATGGGATTTCTATAGTGTCCAATGAGCTAAGAAAGGCTTGATATTGTGAGGACAGTCTATGGTTAGATACAAATTGGGATATAGGGTAGATAGGATGTTTTGTGCATTCTCGGGTACCTTTTCTTAATGCAATGGGTAGGTCAAGATCATGAGGCTTAGGAATCGGCTGAGCAGGGATTTTAGGCAACTCCGACGAATTCAAGAATCTGACGATTCTTGGTGCGACTAATTTCTAGCACGTCTTGGGTGTGTAGAAAAATTATGGTGGTGGAATGACAAATATGTTGCAATAATTCAAAGATTCCAAGGCACGAAAACTCACTTTCCTTAAGACTTTGTTTGTCCCAAAATACAATGCACAAGGGATTCAAACAAGCCTCCAAGATACAACGAAATCAAGAATAATGTTTGTTGACGAATGTGCAATTTCTGAAAACAAACCCGAACATACAGAATTAACAACAAACACAAGAAGCTTTGTATTCTAATTCTACAGTAAAAAAATACAAAGAATTGGTTTTTGTATGCACAAATATTATGAAGTTTTATGTAAGAATGTAGGAGAAGGATAAGGAGAGAAATCATATGAATTCTCAAGTGTTTTGTTCCAACAACACACCAATCTATTTATAGATAATGTTACAACTCTTCATCAAAGGTACAACCAATCATATGTATTACAATCCTTCACAAAAGGATATAACTAATTCTTGTGTGTTACAACCCTTTACCAAAGGTACACCCCTTCACTAAAGGTTATGACCACTTAAATTAAATTTAAAACAAGTGAGGCACAATCCTTTACTAAAGGTTACAACCATTCATGTGTGTAATAGAATTTGAAATGTTACAACCTCTGGTTTCTTGACTTGGATCTCTTCCCAAACAAGTGAAAGGTTGCAACCATTCTTTTGAAAATCTCTCCAACAGGGTGTTAACTGTCACTTAACACTCAAGCGAATTCCGACGATCTTGATTCGAAATTGCAGGCGAAGTGGGCCAGAAGAAAGAAAGCCGACGATTCTTGGTGCAACTAATTTCCAATGCATCTTGGGTGTTAACTGCTGCTTAACACTCAAGCCAATTTCGACGATCTTGGTTCAGAATTGAATGTGAAGTGGGCACAGGTTCAAGAAGCGATCTTGATTGAAGTTGAGAGCATGGATCCCAGCGATTGCAACTTGAGATTCGGCCAGAAGGAAGACGTGCCGCAGGTTCAAGAAGCAATCTTGATTGAAGCTGAGAACGGTAACTGATCCTCTGTTTTAAGATTGTTGCATGGTGAGATTCAAGATATAGGTGAACACAGGGGATTGTGGTTCACTGTCGGTCTTTGTAAGAATATTAGAAAGGATTCTTGAAAGAAGTAAGATGGCGGAAGGCATGAGAATGAAACAACTTGAGTCAAGGATGGAGGCGTTGGAAACTGGGATGATACAGGCTCAGGAGGTCGTGAATCGTAGCAGGGAAGACATCTCGGCCATAAGGGAGAGCGTGCAGGGGGATCTCGTTGCATCTTGAGAGAGTATGCAAAGGGAATTGGATAGGCACTGAGAGAGAATGGATCAATTTGGGCAGAGAATAGACTGCATGTTCAACATGCTGTCGACATTATTGCCTCAAATTCGTTTATCTGCAGATTTCTCACCAATGACCATTTCCGATCTAGTCTTGCCTGGTGACGAAATTCTCCCTCGAGCTTTCGAATCAAAATCTCCACCGAGATCTATTTCTGATCCAATTTTGCCTGACGATGGCAATTCCCCTAGAGTTTCAGTAGTGTAGCAGGTTAAGGAGCTTTCGAATTTGGGCCCAACTATTCCGGTAAGAAGCAATTCTCAAACCTCTACTTACACTCTTGCACCATGACTGGAAATATTGGTTTTCGATGGAGTGAAACCGAGGTGCTGGATTCAGAGATTTTTCTAGTTTTACAATGTAGCTAAAGGGTAGAAAATCAATTTAGCATCAGCTTATCTTAATGATACAGCTGATTCATGGTATCAAGGCTAGCTTCAGACAATGAAAGTTGAGGTCAGTTGGGCTAAGTTTGTTGAGGACTTGTGCAAACGTTTTGGGGATAATTCTATGATGGATGTGATTGAAGAATTTAATAAGTTGAGACAAGAAGGATTAGTGGCTAAGTATCAAATTCGATTTGAGGAGTTAAGATCCTTGATGTGGAGTTCACAACCAGCATTAGCAGAGCATTATTTTGTGTCCAACTTCATTAGCGGCCTTAAGGAGGAGTTGAGGGTAATGGCTAAGATGATGCAGCCTGTGACGGTGAAGTAGGCTACTGAGACGGCAAAGTTACAGGAGCTTGCATTGGAAACGATTTTCGGTAAGATCATGATTGCAATAGTAACTCAGCCTATGTTCTTTCAACCATTGGAGGGGAACCAAGTAAATGTGAATTCTAAAGTTTACCCAAGCCATGATGCAGCCAAATCAACTACTATAGAGCAGAGGAAATTAGGATTATGTTATAAATGTGGGGGTAAATTCAACTCCAACCATCGATGCATGCCTAGGACAGTTATTGAAAGAGAAGAATCGAAAGAGAAGAATCGGCGGGAATCGAGTGACAAATAAGGCACAATTGTAATAAGTTTTTTGAGGACAAGAAACCTCTCAAGAATGGGGGAATTGTCATGACCCAAAGGGCAGTAGTTGTAATTGTACTGGAGTTTATTAGTGTGTTAGTTTGATTAGTTTGGTAAGAACTGCAAGGATGTAAATAGCCTATAAATAGGCTGTTGAATAGAGAATAAAGGGGAATTAGTTGAATGAAACCATTTTGTTTTCCCTCTCACTCTTATCTCTCTCTCTCTTCGTCTAAACCTTTCCCCTTTTCTTCTCAATTTCGCCCTTTTTCTGTTCTGTTTTCTCCCTCCATTATGTTCTTTCTTCTTCAAATTGCTCCAAAATCCCATTCTAAACCCTAGGAAAACCTAGGGCCATGACATGGTGTTCCTCCATTATTCAAGCTTGGCGTTCATGCCTTCTTTCGTCTCATATACGAAGACAATATCATTTGCAAACATGTACCAATGCACCTCTTGTTGGATGTGTTGTGTGAGTTCATCCATCACAAGACCAAAGAAGTAAAGGCTGCACAGAACCGTGATGTAATCCAATTGTAATTAGAAAAGCCTCAATATCCTCTTCACAAGGCCTTAAGCATGTTTTTGCTTGACGATACATATTCTTAATAATTTGAACTCTGTTATATGCTTTGTCTTGGTGAGAGACGTTCTATTTGCCTGTGCTTGAGGTTCTGTTTTTTGCTTCGAAGAGATTTTTTTCCACTCACTCCTTTTTCTAGTGATGTGGAACGTTTTTTTAGAAATGAGTAGTACTGTTTTGGAGGTACATAGATCATTTTATTTCTTCCCTTGAGACTGTATCCTTGTTTTGCTTGTGGTTCTCGGGCTCTGTTCCCTTTGTTTTTTCATTTTCTTGTTGAGCTTTTTGAGGTTTAAGCCTTTTATTTCTCCGTTTTTATTAGGTTTTGCCCCCTTTATGATGGTACTTTACGTTATGCATTCTTTACCTATTGAAAAAAGTATTGCAGACTTTTTTTCTTTGTGTGCATAAAAATGAGTACCAATCTCATGACCAAGGGTTAGGCTTGTTGCTACCACTTATGACTTTTAAGCAAAAAGTAACTTACATGCTAAGAAGCATATACATGTTAAGAAAGTGATGTTCCTACCACAGGTATGTCCATGGATACTCTCATAACATGTTGAACACACGTTTATATATGCCTTGATATCAGGACTGACATACTTTGGACACCTAAGGAATGCATGTCATGGCTTAAATCCATGTGATGCTTGTTATAGCATTGAAAATAAATAGGGATCCGATAGTAATAGAAAAAATAATGTGTATAAAAGTGAACAGCCTTAAGGGGGTGAACAACCTTAAGGGGGTGAACAATTTACAGAAGCGTTGAACAACATAGCTATTGATGAAATTATGTTGAAAACAATGATAGTTCTAGGTTATGAGAATCAATAGAATCTTGAAATTCATTCAACTTCTTGAGTTTTTGCTAAGAATGTGAAGTGTAAATGTTCTGTAATATGTATGTAACTATGTAAATATCATGGCATAAGGTCTAATGTGTGTGAAGTTTTCAAGCATCAAATTGTTGTATAAAAACAGGTACTACGAACTTACCTGTTTTTTTCTTATACAAGAGTTGGTAATACAATGTTACGGCATTATTTATATATTTTACTCAGTTATTTCAAAACTGTTTTCTGAACTAGCTGTATTTATATGTTTGGGTCTCTCTATGGTTTTAAATTAAATTGTCTAGTTTGAGTTAGGCATCAGTTAACTAATGTGAGCTCCTGTTCCTGACATAGCCTACCTTGGTTGTCCATCATTTGCTTTGATTTTTAAGTTCCTTGAGTTGGTTAACTATGGTTACTCATGTTAATATTATTGGTTTGTTCTATAACCTAACATAGATAACTTGGTCTCTTGCTTCTGCTTGGCATATGTTTTTCATTTCCTCTAGATAAAAAATTTCATTAAATTGATTTTGTTACCCTTTTTTGTTCTTTGTCTTCTATCCTAAGGAGTTAACTGCTCTCTAGATGAGTGTGTATTTTTTTTAACCAACGGTTTGATAGTGTGAAAAAAAATTGTGGACTGTTTTTCAGAAGGGTTGGGAGATGAACAAATTATTTTTTATTGGAATGCTTAATGCTGTTGTAAATTAAGTGAGCCAAAATTTATTTTTGTTGAATTAACTTCTCCAATTTACACCTTTTTTTTTTTTCAATTACAGGTTGGCAATGAGGAAAAGATCCATGTATACTATGCTCATGGAGAAGATAACTCAACCTTTGTTCGCAGATGTTACTGGCTACTTGATAAGTAAGTGTGGAGAAACCGAGTTTGAATAGAAGATGAGATGATAAAGAATATTTGAGATAAGAAAGATGAGAAGATAAAGAAGAAGATAGAGATAAAGAGATAAGTAGTTACAAAAGCTACCACTTGGGTTTTAAATCCTTCCCTATCTGTTCATAGCATATTCGAATTTGTATATAGTATCTGATCCCTGTATTTTAGGAGCAATCCATAGCTTAGCTCATGTATAAATAGACATCTAAACTCAATACAAAGTACAATACACAATTATAACAATATAGCTTTGTTTTGCATGATATCAGAGCCATCATCCTAGGGTACCTTCGGCCTTCATTGCCGCCCATTTTTTTTTGCCTGGTCTCTGGCCGTTGCTGGTTCTTGCGTCGCTGCCATCAACTACCACGTCCTCATTGACCACCTTCGTAGTAGCAGCCTCCGACTGTTGATCGACGGCCCACACTGCTTTGCCTTCACCGACCATGCGATCGTTTGCCATCGCTGCCGTCAGTCTCCTATGTAAGACTTGATCGACTGGCCATTGTTTTTGTCTGTTCATCAACCGTCGTTTATCCAGTCTTCATTGCCAGTTTGTTGGCCTCCACTGCCACTGTCTCTCTCACATCCAGTTCCAACATCCCTCATCCGTCGTTCATCTTCGATGACTCTTGATCGTTGACTGTCGCCCACATCCAGTTTCGACATCTCTCATTTGCCATTCATCTTTGGCGACGTTCGACCCTTGACTGTCACCCACATCCAGTTTTGGCATCTCTTGTCTACCATTCATCTTCGGCGACGCTCGACGCTCAACCCTTGACTGTCGCCCGTATCTCTTGCATCCAGTTCCAGGGTCCCTCATCTGTCGCTTATCTCCAGCATCATTCCTATTTGTCATTGCTATCCCAGATCAAGAAGTTGCTCAGGCCGTTGTTTAGTCTTCCTCGCTTCGTTTGTTCCCTTGTCATCTTTGGTTCCGGCATCGGCCTCTTCTCTAGTGTTGCAATGTTCTTGCCCCGACGATCCTTGATTCAGATGTCTTCAACCTCTGAAACCAACAACCCTAGCAGCTCCTCGGTTGATCCTAACACTAGCATGTTGATTGGAATCACTCACAACATTGCATCGAGCGACTTCCAGAATCTTAACCTGTCATACTGGTTAGATGGGAGAGAAACTACCTATAATGGTCTCAAGTGGTGAGGACATTCTTGAAGGGTAAAGGGAAATTGAGTCATCTTGATGGAACAGGACCACCAAAAGAGGACCCGAGATTTACAGCATGGGACGAGGACGACTCGACAATTATGTCATGGTTATGGAACTTTATGTAGCCTGAAATTAGCCGCAACTGCATGTTTTTATCCATTGCCCAGGAGGTATGGAAAACTGTTCAGAAGACGTACTAAAAAATGCAAGATGTAGCCTTGATGTTTGAAATCAAAACCAGAATCACATCCACGAAACATGCAAGCTTTTCTGTGACTGACTATTATAATACTCTCAATGGCTTGTGGTTAGAACTTTATCACTATCAAAATCTGAAGATGAAAGACAGCGAGGATGCCCAAATCCTGAAGGAGTTCATTGAACGAGATTGAGTGTTTGAGTTCTTAGCATGTCTAAATCCCGAATTTGATTCTGTTCGAGTTCAAATCCTTGGAAGAGGAAAGTTGCCAGCATTGGGGGAAGTCTTCTCTATCGTTTAGGTCGAGGAAGCAGGAACCTGGTTATGCTTGAATCTCAGCAAACTGAAAGGTTTGCAATGGTATCAAGGAAGCCTAATGGAGGAAAGACAACCATGGGGAGTCAAACTGGCCACCTTAAGCCCTTCAATAAGGATGGTCTTTGGTGCACATTTTGTAAGAAGCCACAACACACGAGAAAATTGTTTCAAGCTTCATGAAAAGGCTTAGGTTCTAAGTCGGACTGGTGGATTCAAGGGACAAGCACAACAGTCAGCAAATGTTACCAAAATGACAGATCAGTCTCAAGATGCTTCTGCTAGTAGTGATGAACTTAGTGGACTAAGTAAGGAGGAAATTGAAAAGTTGAGAGGTTTCATCCAATCTCTTTCTAGCTCTAGTTCTGCATGCTCTCTAGCTGCCTCTGGTAAGTGTCTCTCTGCTTGTTTCTTTAATGCTCATGCAAGCCCACATCCTTCTTCATAGATTCTTGACTCAGGTGCAATTAATCACATGACACCATGTCTTACTTTTTTTACAACCTACAAACCCCTTCCGACCACAGAAGGATTGTTGTTGCAAATGGCTCTCATATTCCTATTGCTAGTCAAGGCAACATCAATCTCATTCCCCATCTCTCATTAACTAATGTTCTTCATGTTCCCAATCTAACCTTTTGTTCATAAGCTAACTTACCAACTCTTTGAACTACAGTGGTACCTTTTTTGACACACATTGTATTTTTCAGGACAAGATTTCAGGGAGGACGATTGGACTTGCTAAGATTAAGGACAGACTTTACCATCTTGAGACAGCGAGTACTTTGAATGGATTGGGGCACCGGTTGGCTCTCTCATCACAGTGTCTCATCACAGTGTCAACCCTCTCCTACTACTTCCAAGATCTTGTTACAGCACTATTAGTTTGGCCATCCTCCTTTTAGTCTTTTGAAAACTATGTTTCCTATCTTATTTCACAATGTATCTCTTGACAATTTTCATTGTGAAGTCTGTGAACTTGCCAAACATCACAGGACTTCTTTTCCCTTGGTAAACAAAAGAGTTGTTTTTTTCTTTTTCATTAATTCATAGTGATGTATGGGGTCCTTCATGGGTTCGTAATTGCACTGGGGTTTGATGGTTTTTTTTCCTTCATTAATGATTGTACTCGGGTCACTTGGGTTTAACTCATGCGAGACAAATTTGACATTGCCACTATTCTTCCAAATTTTTGTTGCATGATCAAAACTCAATTCGAGTTGTGTATAAAATGATTTCGCTCGGATAATGCAAAGGACTACTTTTTAAACAACTTATTTCTTAAAGAAGGCATTTTTCATGAGTCTTCTTGTGTCGATACCTCTCAACAAAACGGGGTGGCTGAGGGGAAAAATTCTCACCTCTTAAATGTTACTCAGTCCTTGTTATTTCAATCTTGTGTACCTAAACAATTATGGGGGGAAGTCGTGCTCACTGCCACTCATCTGATTAACCATGTCCCCTCTCTCTCCCTTGACAACAAGAGTCCTATTTGGCTTCTAATGCATCACTTCTCGTCTGTCTCCTTTTCCTCCACTTTATCTCCCAAAGTTTTCGGGTGCACGGTCTATGTACACCTTCATCCACATAGTCGTGACAAGATTGACCCTCGAGCTCTCAAGTGTATATTCCTTGACTCAAAACACTCAAAAAGGGTATAAATGCTATCATGCATCTACTTGTAAATTCTTTATCTCCATGGATGTTACTTTTCATGAAACTACTCCGTTTTCCTTCTCTTCCCCACCTTATCTTCAGGGGGGTGCACTCGAGTGAAGATGAAGATCTTACTATTGACACCCGTTTATCTCTTCCTTTATCCTCTCAACCACCGAGCTAGCCGAGACAACCTCTTTCAACTGGTTCCCTTCCATCCCCACCTTCTACAATTCTGTTAAACACTAATTGTGATGATCGTGCAGTCGAATTGCAATGACCAACCTTGAATCCAAGAGAACCTCTAGTCTACTCAAGAAGGAAGAAAACTAATCCTAGACCCACACAAATTCAAGATTCGTCCCTGGATGAAGGTAATACCAGTATCCCTTTTCCAACCTTTGTGGAAGAATCTGAGTCTCACAACCTTGATCTACCCATTGCATTAAGAAAAGGCACCCGAGAATGCACCAAACGTCCTATCTACCCCATATCCCAATTTGTATCTAACCATAGACTATCCTTACAATATCAAACCTTTCTTACCTCACTAGACACTATAGAAATCCCAAGATCCGTTCATGAGGCATTAAAGGATAAGAAGTGGACACTTGCCATAGAGGAGGAAATGAAAGCACTTGAAAAGAATAGAACTTGGGAGGTTATACCTAGGCCAAAGGATAAGAAACCAATGGGATGTAAATAGGTGTTTACTGTAAAATACAAATCTAATGGGACACTTGAAAGATACAAATCAAGATTGGTAGTAAAAGGATACACACAAACCTATGGCAACGATTATCAAGAAACGTTTTCTCCAGTAACCAAGATGAATACAGTTAGAATATTCATTTTCCTTGTTGTTTGTTTTAATTGGCCATTGCTACAGTTTGACGTTAAGAATGCCTTTTTACATGGTGATTTAGAAGAGGAAGTTTATATGGAGCCTCCTCCTGGGTTCGAAGGATTATTTGGGGGTAATAAGATGTGTCGGTTGAAAAAGGCTTTGTATGGGCTAAAATAGTCTCTAAAGGCGTGGTTCGAAAGGTAAGATCACAACCCTATTGGTTTATGTTGATGATATTATTATTACATGGAATGATATTACTGAAAGACTTGCTCTAAGAGAACATCTAGCATAAGAATTTGAAATTAAAGACCTTAGTAAGCTAAGGTACTTTCTTGGAATTGAAGTAACTTATTAAAAAACCAGCATATTCCTATCCCAAAGGAAGTATATTTTGGACCTGCTAAAGGAAATAAGGAAACTTAATAGCAAGGCAACAAGCTCTCCCATTGATCCAAATCACATAATAGGGTCTAAAAATGAAGGTGGCACAGTTAATAAAGAGAAGTGCCAAAGGTTAGTTGGTAAGCTAATATCTATCTCATATCAGGCCTGATATTGCTTATTTCGTTGGAATAGTCAGCTAATTTATGCATGACCCAAGGGAAGAACATCTACAGGCTATCAACCACATCCTGCATTACTTAAAGACAACTCCGGGGAAAGGAATCATGTTTCAGAACAATGGTGGTATGACTCTAAAAACTTATTTTGATGCTGACCATGCAAGGACACCTATGGATAGACGACCCACATCTGGTTACTGTACATTTCTAGGAGGAAACTTAGTCACATGGAAGAGTAAAAAACAAAGTGTAGTTGCAAGATCAAGTGCTGAGGTAGAGTTCAAAGCTATGGCTCATGGAGTATGCAAACTTTTATGGCTGAGGATTATCCTAAATGACCTCAAGATCAAACTAGAAGGAGCGATAAAATTATACTGTGATAACAAGTCTGCTATCAGTATTGCTCACAATCCAGTCCAATATGATCGTACCAAACATATAGAGGTCGATGGACATTTTATCAAGTGGCATAATCACTACTCCTTATATGCCATAGTTCTGAAAGGCGATAGGCGCATCGAGGTGCAAAGGGTCCTGAAGCCTGAGGTGCGAGGCACACGAGGCAAGGTGCCCCTTTGCGAAGCGAGGCGCATCTTTTAGAAAAAAAACTCAAAATCTTGTAAAATCATAAACAACTATCAAATTATCAATAATAACACATGCATATCGTTCATGATTCATCATCTTCAAATTCTAAACTAACAACATCAAAGTTGATTCATTCATCATGCAAATTCTAAATTAGAAATATCATCAAAGTTCAAACTCAAACAAGTACCAATCATCATGCAAAGTTCTAAACAAACACATAAACACTATCAGTTCACAATCAATAAAAAAGTTGTTGAAGTATGTCTTGATTTCCAGAATGAAGCCCGTTATTTGACCCGCCCCGGATAATTTGGGACAAGACCCAAATGTGGATTTTTCATGAGAGTTGTGGTGGTAGCGGAGCCCCCGAGGTATGGAGTAGCCCTAATTTTTAGATATATATATATTCTCATTCGCCGCTTTGAAGTCAAAGCCGAAGTTGAACCCAATTGTGATCGAGTTTGTTTAATTCTAATTCTAATCAAATAAAACAAGTAAAAAACACACGAGAGTAGGCTGGAACCAAGAAGAGGGGAGGTTGGAATCGATAATGGCAGCTGGTTTCAGTGGGCAGCGGGCTGCTTGACAGCTGGTTTCATGAGGAGTGCCTCACGCCTCGGAGCCTCGTCGTGCAAGGCGGATGGCTCCCAAAAAACGCTTCGCCTCGGTCCAGTCGAGGCGCCAAACTTGCGCCTAGGCGCGCACCTTTAACATCTATGTTATATGCCAACAGAAAATCAATTAGCTAACGTCCTAATCAAAAGTCTTTCACCGACAAGATTTCAAGAGA
The DNA here is from genome assembly GCF_014633365.1 of Diospyros lotus. Lineage (NCBI taxonomy): Eukaryota > Viridiplantae > Streptophyta > Magnoliopsida > Ericales > Ebenaceae > Diospyros > Diospyros lotus. Next base: position 28,885,011 of record NC_068347.1, on the reverse strand, counting down.
TCACATGCAAGCTGAGAATGGTCAACATTTACTCGCCAGCTTGAGGGGGAGTGTTGGAGAAATCGAGTTTGAATAGAAGATGAGATGATAAAGAATATTTGAGATAGGAAAGATGAGAAGATAAAGAAGAAGATAGAGATAGGGAGATAGGTGGTTACAAAAACTACCACTTGAGTTTTAAATCCTTCCCTATCTGTTCATAGCATATTTGAATATGTATTTTGTATCCAATCCCTGTATTTTAGGAGTAATCCATAGCCTAGCTCATGTATAAATAGACATCTAAACTCAATACAAAGTATAATGCACAATTACAGCAATATAGCTTTGTTTTACAGTAAGCAATCTTAAAGCCTACATGGTTCCACCAATTGCTAGTTTGTACTTGTTTCCTGTATTAGCAACTTTGATTTGGAATTAATTGCAATTGCAATTTCTACTCATTGGATGGAATACTATTAAAGGTTATTTATAATTTATATTAGTTTTAACTAATTTTTAGTTGTAAATATGTATCAGGATGCTGGAACATATAGTCCTTGTTCATTATCGTGAAACCCAAGAGGTTGGTCTCCTATCCCTTGTCAAAGTTCTTTGTTTCATGTACCCAGGCAGGCATGTCATGTCTGTGCTTACAAGTTACTACTATTCAAAATTTGGATTCTTCCAGGATTATTTAGTTGGTTAAAGAATTTAAGGACCTTCATAGTAATTTACAAATCAATTGATCTCAGATCAAAAGTGTTGTATTTACTAAACTCCTGATATCTCCCAATGAAAAAATTATAGCTTTGCCTTAGTTCTGGACATATCACACTTCATAAATCTAGATTTAATTCTTTAGCTAGCAGCTTCTCACACACCATGCTTATAACTTGCCTTAAGGAAGGGGCTAGAAACATTAATGAGAAGGTATTCTGCAGGCACTAATGAGCTGAAAAATTCATTTTTCTCTGACAATTTATTAATTTTATGCAAGTTATCTAAAGCTTTTTGAAGGATGTGTTTCACAATACCATGTTGTTGTTTAACTTGCCTGATTCTTGAAAGGTTCTATTAGCCAAGACTTTTTACCCTGTGTTTGGATGGGAGGTAAGGAAGGGAGAGGTAAGGGCAAAACCTTACCTTCATTTGGGAGATCAATTTATAGAGGAAGGAAAGGGTTCCCCATCTAATCCCTTCTTTATACCCAATTTGAGGTAAGGAAGAGGAAGTAACCTAATAAATAATTTTTTGCCTTTCTCTTTACTATTTTTACAAAAATCCAATACTATCTGTAACCCAAAAAAACACTAATCTTTTCTATACAAGTGATATCTTATCAAGCCTGAATCCCAATAGATGGGGTTAGCTACATGAATTCTATCTCTCGCTAATCATTGTTATCGTCTATACTCGTATCTTCTGTAAGGCCCTTATGGCTCACGCCATACCTAAGAGTCTTTCACCTTGTTTAAGGTCTTCATCTACATCTTTTGCCAAAGACTTGTTTCATTCCATCCACTCCCCTCAAAAAAAATCTTTATTGGTCTTCTTCTCATGAGATGAAATCACTTTAATCGCATCTCATGCATCTTCCCTTGAACATGAGCCACTCCAACCTAGTACAGAGATTAAGGTATTAAATGCCTATTATATATTTAAATTGCCAAGGTATTCAATTCAGTTTTTCAGATTTCTTACGACTTGGTATCAAACCACGATGTATTGTAATTAAATTCATAATTTCTTGTACCTTATAAGTTTATAGGTGTATTTATTTTTGCATGCCATAGGTATTATTATCATTTTATTTTATTTTTTTACATTACTATTCTCTCCCCGTCCATTCTCTATCTAAACAAAGTGAGGCTAATAGTTAACAGTTCTGATATAGCTGCAATTTTAATCTCACTCGTTAATAATTTTGCTTTCTGTGGTGGCAGTTCCAACTTCAGATCTTCATGTAATACCATCTGAGTTGTATCACTTCAGTTGTTATACCTCTGACAATCGTATTAGCCAGAAAGAAATTAATGGCAATTTGATGGTATTAGTGGGAAGACGGGATTCATTTCATTTTACATGCATTGATAAATATGCTTAACCTGATACTGAAGATAAATCTTTTTTGTCTTTCTTATTCTCATTCACTTTCCCCACAATTGTTGTTGTTGATTATGGTTTAAGGTAGCTGTTTGATGGGCTGTAGTTTATCATGACTCAGTTGCAGGGTTCTCCCAACACTCCTGCGAGTTCAAACTCTAGTTTGGCCCCCTCTGGGCTATCTGCTTCTTGGCTTTGGTCAGAAGAAACTGATTCTGGGGCTGATCCTGTGTGTTATACAGCTGAGAAATCACAATCAATTGATGGTAATGGAACTTCCACTTGTACAGCTCTGTTACATCACCAACGTGAGAAGACTAATTCTAAGTTTACTGTACTGGAAGTCTGGAATCTAGGACAACAGAATAACTAGTCTTCAGTGGGAATAAGTTCTTCGTTTTTCTTTTCATTTGGCCCCTATTCTTTATCATGATCGTGGCTAATATTTGAACTTGAAGATGTAATTTATGTCTATGTGTCTCTAGCTTTCCCTTTTGAAAATTGACATATTGCACTATAATTCTTCCCTTTTGGGAACTGAACAGATCTTGGAGACAGTATGACCCTAAAAGATCATGAAAGGAGACTTCATGAGATCAATACATTGGACTGGGATGAGCTTTTGGAGCCAAATGATCTCAACAAGTTGAGTACACCTGATGGAGGTAGTTCATTTGATGCTTCTCTTGTGGTTGGAGCTAGAAGCTGTTCTAGAAACCGTTGGATCTTGTATCTTTATTGAATACTTTTTTCTTTTCAGTGGTTGTTTTATATTAATTGTTCCTATGCTTTTTGAACAGGAAAAACTTCAGATTTCGGACAGCAGAACCAATATCAAGCAAATGGTCTCACAAGTAATGTAAGTGGATCTCTTTGTGTGTGCACATCCATTTGAAAGTTTTGGTGTGTCCTTCGTATCCAATATCCTTTCTCTTTTTATTCTTTATCTAGATTCAATAATTACTTTGCTGATATTTGTTTCATAAATTATTGAAATCTTGCTGATATTTGTTTCATAAATTATTGAAATCTTACATACAAAAAGAGATAATTGATGTTGAATTGTTTCAATATTCTCCACATGATTAAGCTAAACTTTGTTATTACCTTTCTTAGAACATTTTTGGGGTTAAAAATTTGAAAGACATTCTAAAGGTAAGATCTACATTTGATTGAAGGTATGACATCATGATTTTTTTTGGAAAAACTGGAGGGATTTAAGTTGAACTACATGTGCTTTCAGCTGTGGGAGAAATTGAATAGTCAAAGAACAATTTTGGTAGTTAAGCTAGAGGCTGCATTTTCTGATCTATCATTACAATGTGAAAGAAACATCACATTTGTGTGTGTTTCACACTGACATGGGCAAGCTGAATTTTCCCTTTTGCATGGCCTAAACCTGGAGGCTTTGTATCTTGCTCCACGCTTAGACTTGAGACTTTATCCTAATTTGTGTGTTCTCTTACTTAACTATAAAGAATTCTTCTTCAACTTATCAGAAAAAGGGTATGCTGATTCTTCTTCAAAGTAATTTCCTGTTGAAGTATTATACAATTTACAGTAATTTATTGACTTCAGGTATGACCTGTCCTTTTGTGATGTTGACATTGTGTTTTGGTACAACAGCATCAACCTGTCTTCTGAATTTTAACTTGGCCATACTTGTGGATTTATTACAGAATCCCATTCTTTCCAGTAACAAAAGCTGCTGAAAATTTTCTGTATTTTATTCAATTTAGCTACTTGATTATTGCTTCTTTCTCTGATGTGGCATAATTTGTAATGTTATATCTTTGAAGGGTAACATCCCATCAGCAAACAAATTATCCATAGAATATACGTTGGTCAATCATTGCTTTCAGAGGATAGAAGGTCAAACAAATTCAGATTTGCAGAGAAAGGATCCTAAGGTGGTCATGGTAGGCACTGATGAGTTTGACAATGAGTTTGACATTTCAGGCAAGGATGGTTTTCATACTCAAGACAGCTTTGGAAGGTGGATGAACTACATCATCAGTGATTCTCCAGGATCAGTTGATGATCCAATTATGGGATCTTCAATTCCAAGTGGTCACGAATTGTCTACTTCACCTGGAACGGATCAACTCCCATCATTTCCTGGACAAATATTCTATATAACAGATGTGTCTCCTGCTTGGGGTTTTTCAAATGAAGAGACAAAGGTTCGTTCCTTCATGACAACTATGTCACTGGTTTCTTGCTCTTCTAGAACACAAACACAAATTTTAAATTCCAAAAAATTCATATGTTCTCACAATTTGGTCATCTGGTTATGTGTTTGCACATTTTTTATTTGTTACAATTTGGTCATCTGGTTCATTCTGGTTTTTCATTTTTCAACTTCTTCATGAGTTGTACCAAATCTATGATTGGATTGTTCAACTCAATGTTTGTTTTTGCTGCATAAAAATGGTAATATAGTTTCTGCCATTTTTATTTTATTAGATAATTTTTATTTTACAGTTCTGAACGTTTTTACTACAACAGTTAGACCCTTAATAAGATATACTTGACATGTGAAACCATTCTCTTACTTAGCAATTATGTAAAATAGCAGAATATAGGCAAATGGGCTTTACATTTTACCTCAAGGCTATAGTTTTACTGTTTTTGCCTTTTTTTTGTTTAGAAAATAATCAATGCTTGAGAACTGAAAGTAATTGAATTAAGATTTAAAAAGAATTGTTCAATTTCTCCCCCTTTTGGCATTGCATTATTTATCCGGGAAAAAGTAAATGATTTAAGAGGAGTTCATGTATGTTTGAGGCGGGTCTGGGTCTGTACTAGGTAGATGGTGTTACTGCGGGCTCCTTTTCTAGTTTTTCCTGAACTTCTCAGCTTGCTAGGGCTCTTCTTCTTCTCCTATTTTTTTGGGAACCCCTCTTGTAATTATTTCAATCAAGATCAAGGATCAATACTTGAGAACAGAAAGCAATCAATAAGATTTAAGAAGAGTTGTTCAAGGTTCACCTCTTTTGGTGTTTGCTTTATTAAAAAAAAAGGTTTTTAGAAGTTCTGGAAACTGAGCTAGTTTTTCCATTGCTTTTGAGGTAAGGTTTCAATCTGGGCCAGTTTTTGGATAGGCTGACTGCTTTTTCAGGTTTTCCTGACCTTTATTTATTTTGTTGTATTTTGAGAGGAGAAAAGTACATTGTATTTTTTATTCACAATGTGATATATAGAGTTTTGATCTCCTAAGCAACATTACTTAGTTTATACTAAATAATGTTGATGTGGAGGGGCTATCGAGGTCTGAAGATAAGAGCACCATCTTAGTAATAGTGGACTGGCTTACTAAGTTCAGTTACTTCCTTAGTACAGCCCATCCGTTCACAGCCTCTGATGTGGCTAGATTGTTATTAGACTATGTGGTAAAGGTGCATAGCCTACCCTTATCCATCACTTCCTGATAGAGATAAGGTGTTCACCAACAACTTCTTGAAAGAACTGTTCAAACAATTGGGGTTTGGGTTGCATATGTTAACTGTGTACCACCCTGAAACAAATGGGAAAACATAACGAGTGAACCAATGCCTCGAGGCTTATCTAAGGGGTGTATGCTTCTCCAAGCCGAAGAGTTGGAATCAATGGCTATCTCTTGCCCAATGGTGCTATAATTCTAACTACCATAGCCCCCTCAAGAGATCTCTTTTCGAGGCATTATTTGGCTATAAGCCCCCATTGATACCCACAGTGATGCACTATTCTAATGTGGAGCTTACGATTGATCAACACTTGAGGCAAAGACAAGAGGCCTTGCAGATGATTAAAAAGGAGTTGACTGTGGCACAGAATAAGATGAAGCAGATTGCAGACCGGAGGAGGAGTGAAAGGAGTTCTGAGGACTGTGATACGGTATATCTGAAAGTGAGGAAGTTCCAACAACAGCTATTCACTTGTCATTCTCCATCTAAGTTAGGCCCTAAGTATTTGGGCCATTCCAAGTGCTAGCTAAAGTGGGAAATGTTGCTTACCGGCTGAAACTTCCCGAAGGGGTTGGAATCCACCCGGTCTTCCACGTGTCCCTCCTAAAGAAGTTTGTGGGACCCCATGACTCAGTCAGTCTAGAGCTGCCCTCCTTCGAGACAGACCCACTAGATATGACAGAGCCCTTGGCTGTGCTGGATAAGAGAGTCATCTACCATGACTCTCTACCCTTGACACAGGTGCTGGTGCAGTGGGCCAACCGCCATATGGACCACACCACGTGGGAGTATCTACTAGAGCTACTCACACAATTTCCCCAAGTAATCAGACTATTGTAATTTCTTGTGGACAAGAAATGTTTCTAGGGGGGAGGGGGGGTATTGTCACGCTCCCAAAGTAGAATGGTCTATTACTTAAAATTTCTTGTTATTTCCATTATGCTGAGTAGGCATACTAGAGCTGTTATAGGCTGTTGTGGAAGGGGATACCATCTAGAAGGCTCCTAAGCACCTATATATGTAAGAGCTACATGCTCCCAAATAGGCAATCAATGAGAATATTCTAATTTGCCTTCTCTCTCTCTTTTTTGTTAATCTCTCTCTCACTCTCTCTCTATTCTCTCTCCCTTTCTCTCTCTCTTTCTCACAACAACGACAAAATTCCTCCCCGGAATTCTGCCATTGCCCTTGTCAGTACCTCCTGAACTGACAGCCACTTGAAGATAACTCAATTCTGAGAAAAGTTTCAGAATTGAGTGGCCAGAATTTTAAGGAACATTTAATCAGATGCTTATCTTGATTGTGATGGCATGGAACACTTTCTGTGAATGGTTTCAACTGTCAAAAGGATTGAATTGTCCACTTAGCAACTATGAAACTTTATCTGGCCCTTGTTTGGTGAAGGAAAGTTCATGATCTTTGAGGATACAATTGGGCTAACTCTCAATATGTAACAGCAGACTTGCAGAGCCTTGCTATACAAATTTGGCATATTCAACAAGGAAAACAGACCATTTTAACCTTTTGCTGACTTGAGTATGTAGTTGTTGCACTTCAGATATACTTGCAACCCACCATCAAATGGCAGCAAAATACTTCATGGTAAATATTATACATTAACAGAGAAAACTAATTACATTTGGCGGGATTACACTTTGGGAATTGAGTATGGATCCCTGTTAATGGTGAATTCAGCATGTGTAATGAGTTAGTAGGGATTGGCAGTGCCAAAGGTCTGGAATGAGTTCTGTGGACAGAAATTGAGGAAAATCTGTTTAATTCAACCTTTAAATCCGTACCTTTTTCTTCCTGTCTGAAATAGGAGGGATTGTATGTCTTCTATTGATTAATGGGAATAAATTTACATTATTGTTGCTTTGTCATTTGATGCTAAGCACCTATCTTTAATGCTTCCAAGGCCTAACAATGGAGATGTGTCACAATAGGATGATATTTATAAATGGAAGAGATGTGGTTTATATTGCATGCTTTAGATATAGGTTCCAAAAGTTAATTGCTTCTTGTCCCAAAAATGCATTTTGGTTATGGAATGAATTTTTTTCCCACATGATTCTAGCTTAATAACTGAAATTCTTAGATATTACAACTTTCAAACTTTCTTGATTGATGCTGCAGATCCTCATCGCTGGATTTTTTTCCGAAAGCCATCAACATTTTGCAAAGTCAAATTTATATTGTGTTTGTGGAGATGCCTGCAGTCCAGTAGAGATCGTCCAATCTGTTGTATTCCGTTGTTTGATTTCACCACATGCTCCTGGATTAACAAATCTGTATTTAAGTTTTGATGGCCAGAATCCCATCAGCCAAGTTTTGACCTTTGAGTATCGCTCTCCTTTGACTCACAACTGGATGATTTCTGCCGAAGACAAGTCAACTTGGGAAGAGTTTAGAGTTCAGATGAGGCTTTTTCACCTGATTTTTTCTACTTCCAAGACCATTGACATTTTATCAGACAAAGTATCACTGAATACCCTCAAAGAAGCCAAAAACTTCACTCGTAAAACCTCCCACATTGTAAATGGTTGGGCATATATGACTAAATCAATTGAGAATAGCAAAATCTCTGTTCAGCAAGCCAAGGACAACATGTTTGAGCTTGCTTTGAAGATCAGACTATATGAATGGCTGTTGGAAAGAGCAATTGAAGGTTCTAAAACTTCAGAGCATGATGATCAGGGTCAAGGAGTAATTCATTTGTGTGCTATGCTAGATTATACGTGGGCTGTTTGCCCATTTGCATGGTCTGGCTTTTCATTGGATTATCGGGACAAATTTGGATGGACGGCTCTTCATTGGGCTGCATACTGTGGAAGGTATAAGCACACATCATGCCACATGAAAGTTAGAAACCTAGCACATCATTGCATGAATTGCTAAATATTTTTCTTGTAGATGTTCAGAAGAATAGTCTTTCCTTTTCCATGTACACCTTGGTACTTTGCTGTATTCTGAACTGATATTTATAGTTGTCAGAGGTATGAAAGTCGTTTTACAGTCTTTGCAGCTTAAGTAAAAGGAAGTTTAATCTGGAGCCAAGCAATGCTTGCATGTTTCTGGCTCATACTTTCTGTTCTCGTCAGATTTTGATAAATGCTTGTAATTGAAAATCTCCATTTTCAGGGAGAAAATGGTTGCTGCTCTTCTATCTGCAGGGGCAAAGCCAAACTTGGTCACAGACCCAAATTTCCAGAACCCTGGTGGATGCACTGCTGCTGACCTTGCATTTCAGAAAGGCTATGATGGTTTAGCAGCTTATCTTGCAGAAAAGGCTTTGGTGGATCACTTCAAGGATATGAAAATAGCTGGAAATGCCAGTGGCTCATTGCAAACTAGTGCACCTAACACAGTAAACCTCGAGTACATCGATGAGGAGGAGATATATCTGAAGGATACGCTGACTGCATATCGGACGGCTGCCGATGCAGCAGCGCGTATACAGGCTGCATTCAGGGAACACTCGTTCAAAATGCGGGCAAAAGAAGTACAGTCCTCCAATCCGGAGAATGAAGCACGCAACATAATTGCAGCCATGAAGATTCAGCATGCCTTTCGCAACTACGGTGCACGAAAAAAGATGACAGCTGCTGCTCAAATTCAACATAGGTTCCGCACTTGGAAGACTCGCCGACAATTTCTCAACATGCGACGTCAAGCCGTCAAAATTCAGGTAAGCCCTTGCCAAAATACCCTTTCATTGCCAATTGACACTACCCAAGCAGAGTCGCATAGTGATCAGACAGCTCCTAGTTAAATTCTAATTGCTTTTATGTAAGCACAGTCACATGGTCAGACAGCTCCTAGTTAGATTCTAATTGCTTTTGCTTACTTGGAAGTACGGGTTTATGTCAATCAATCAACTCTCTTTCTTCTTTTTTTCTTTTTTAGATGCATATCATTGATATCAATTGACCCTATCCTCCATTTGGCCTGAGTAGAAATTGCTGCCTTTTAAGTTCCAATAATTGCTGATTTGAGTAAATATGAATACCGATTTGGAATTAAATCGTCTGAAAAGTAGGGTCTTATCCTATTTCTATTACACTTCATTGAGGATTGTCAGGCCTTGGATTGTTTATATGCCTGCTGCACTTCTGTTTGCATTAATTCATAAATTCAGTAGAGACTAATGGAATCAACATTATCTGAGGTAGGCTGTTTTCCGAGGATTCCAAGTCCGGAGGCAGTATCGCAAGGTTTGTTGGTCAGTTGGAGTGGTTGAAAAAGCAATTCTACGCTGGCGTCTGAAGAGGAGAGGTTTCCGTGGGCTCAAGATTCCCAATGTTGAAGCTGTGAAAGAACAAGACCACGGAAGTGTTGTTGACGAGGATTTCTTCCGGGCCAGCAGGAAACAGGCTGAAGAACGTGTCGAGAGGTCTATTGTTCGAGTCCAAGCCATGTTTCGCTCAAAGAGAGCACAACATGAATATCGGAGGATGAAGTTGGCCTGTGATCAAGCTAGGGTAAACAAGAGTTTTTCTCAACTTCTCCCTTTCCCTTCAATAGAATCTGTCCATCACTTAAAACTAACCCAACCTCATATTGTGCAGCTGGAATATGAAACACTCGTCTCTTCTGATACTGATATCAAATAGGAGATTGCCGGAGTTAAATGGGTCTCGGCGATGTAGACTGCTGAGCAGAGAGCAGTTTCGGTAAGACCTGTGGAATGGAGAGCTTCCGATTGCAACTTTGCTTTGTTGGGTTCAACATGTAAATTCGTAGAAGTCTTATATATGTAGCCTTATATGGAGCTTGGGCCTTCTGTGTGTTTTATGTCGATGAGAGGCCCCTACAGGGGCGGAGCCACATGAGGCCACTGGGTCAGAATATTTTTTTTAGTTTTTAAGTATTTAAAAAAATATTTTATATTAATAAACCATGCGCTCAAATAACTTCTTATAAGCTTCATTTTAAAAAAGAGTTTAAAAATTTATAGGACTTAGTGAACTTGTTGATTGTGATAAAAAAAAAAAAAAAATAGTATACCTATTAGTTTACAGGTTTGTAATTTTGGAATTAATTATTTTAGTTGTTATTGCTATAGTTAAAAGAATATTTTTTATAATAAATATTATGAAGAATCGATTGGGTACTAGAATTAGAGATTAATTGATAAATGATAGTTTAGTAGTATTTGTTAAAAATGATGTATTTAATAGAATTGATAATTAAGTTATTATGTGGTATTATTAAAGTATAAAAAAATTATAAAGAATAATTATATTTTAATATTATTATTATTATTATTATTTTAAAAAAATATTTTTTATATTTAATTTCGGCCCACTGAATCAAAATTTGGGCTTCACGCTGGCGGTTTTCCATGTATGGGAATCCAACTCCGTGCAGTCTTGTTTTAGCTTTTCTTGGTAAGTATACTCGCCCTTTGACAGTGTTTAGTTCTGTTATTTACGGCCAAGATAATAATAGCGCAACCTCTTCACCAGCGCACCCCCAACCCCAACCCCAACCCCAACCCCGGCACCAACCCGAATGAATGTTTCCATCTTTAATATATAAACGAATTTTTCCTCTAATTTTCTGCAATTCCAAGCGCATGCAGTTAATTTGACCTGTGGTAAAATTATATTATATATATATATATATGCCTTCAGACATGGTCTACAACCCTATGAACGAACATTCTTCACAAACCCAAGGAGGCCCAGACTTCCTGTACAGAGAACAAGAAGTTCGAATGATGTTTGCTATTTATTTATTAGTTATTGGCAATGACGAGGAGGTACACTTGTTTTACTGCAGTGAGTCAAAGTTCCAAAAGAACAAAATGAGGACATTTTCACATGAACATATTAGAACACCCCTGTTATTTCTCTGCAATTCAGTAACAAATACAAAGAAAGCAGGAGAAGAAGAAGCAACTTAAACACTGGTACCAAAAAAGAACAAGAATACTTTGTCTGCAAGCTAATAGGGTACTATACTAAGAAGGGTTTTACATACCAAACAGACTCTACATTAACACTATGTATTACACTGCCCAACACCTCTGGAAGATGTGGTGGATGAAACTTACCCTTTAAGTCGCTTCACATCTTCACTTAATGTGTTCCCATTCTCTTACTTTATGTATTGTGAGAGCCACTTGAAACCTTCACCATATCCCATCTTCCGCACGATGCTACACATGAAGACCTCTAGGGGGCGAACATTTGAATCAGCCAGGTTAACCTTACCCTTACCAGTAGTAATGCCAGTCAAACCCATGTAATATCGCAACTCATCCTCCGAGGCAGCATAGGGTATGTCAATCTTGTTTCCAAGTATCAGAAATGGGACATTTGCAAGTGACTCATCCGAGAGGAGAGCATCTAACTCCTTTTTGGACTCGGCAAATCTCTCTTTGTCATAAGCATCAACAAGGTACACCACAGCATCCACCTGCATGATTGTGAAACCATATGCTAATTAGGAAGGCAAACCTCTCTTTATCCTATGTTTTCATGTCAATAATTTATTACATCAATGTGTAAATGTAGGTTTATCAGAGGTACACAAATTCCCAAAGACGCTGATGCATAATTTGCTTCAGGTCCAGATGCCCTAAAATGGACTCAAGATCAAGTTATAGAACCCCAAGACTACAAATTGTAGTAACATGTGAAAGTACACAAGAAAGGAGACTCCATACAAAAGTGACTATTATGCGAACAGTATTGCATAGTTGTATTGCATAAATTCTTCAACAGTGCACAGAAGGAATTAAGCGCAGTGAAGACAACCACACAAAGTTGAATGACCACTTAACATTCCAGACTTATGCAGAATATACGCATTTCAACATTTGGCAACTGCTATTATTGCAACCCCAGGAAACTAGTAATAAATTTCACATATAACCATACCTTTATTTGGGCCAACTCCTCAATTTTTCATTTAACATCGAGCAGTAATCCTCACTTTTGCAGGGGAAAAGAAGAAAATATAAATTCTTCAACATATCAATACTTGAGCATGCACATGGACAACCCACTTCTATTGTATTCTGAACTGTTGACAACTAATAAGTACTAATCCAGATGAAGAAACTGACAAATGGTATGGTGAGTTAAGAAAGCAAAAAAATGGAAACAGTAGGAGCTGAAAAATAACATGTTATATTTTAATTAATGGCGTTTATGAGCATATCATTAATCCAACATGAAGATACAATTCAATTTATGATAATGATCATACATAAGAATTTTAAAAAAAAATCATCAATTCAATGTAAAGATATCATTCAATTTATGGTAATGATCATACATAAAAATTTTACAAACATACCATTAATTCAATGTAAAGATACCATTATAAACCATACCATGCCATTTTTTTCCAAAAGAAGTAGCAATTTTTTATCCAGTGTTGTAGATACACGCAATTTTGTGTTTTCTTACCCAAAAATTGTTGCATCTGCAAGTGTTACCCAAAAGGGGCAAGACCATTTTCTGAGCCTGTCCACACTCTGAGGGCCAGGCTTGGTATGGCCTGGCTCTCCTGTTTTGGCTAACTCATTATTTTTTTAATCAAAAACATTTTTTTTTTAATATGCAGCCATATGCTGCAGCTTAATCCCTGCAAAGGGGCTATAAGGCCTGCAAGGCTGCATCCAGCCCAGCACAGCCCTGGCTTGTTTGACACCTCAACCCCCATACAAATTCTAAAAATTATATTAAAAAACCATCTACATCCTGAGGTTTGTCCAACTCATGGCCACACAAATATGCTGCGATTGTAAGGACCGCATCCTCATTATTCTTATTTAGTCCATTATTTGCCAAAAGTATGGAGTTGAAAAAAATTCTCTTAATTTTAATTATCTTAAGATTCCTCTGATACTATTGCTCCTCAAACCCTAATGTCTAGTATAATTTATGGGCTGGATATCATTCTTTACAGATGATGGCACAACTGAATGTGTGCCTGGGAACCCACTGTCCAGCCATTGGGGCACCTACTTAGTGAAAAGGACCCTTTTGATTAATCAATTGAGGTGTAGGGAGATATTGAATCATACTTGGGTACCATTCTAAGCCTATCGGGTTCCCTTGGTATCATTATCCACATCCTCATGGTCCTCAAGACTATCAACAGGTTGCTTCAAATGGTCGCCTATCTCAAACAACCCTGTCATGCACCTAGCGTTGAGATGGGGTTTAGAAAGGAATTGGAAGAAACCAAGGGAGAATTAAAACAGAAAGAGAGAGAGAAAGAACAGAGAGAATTGAGGGAGAACAGAGGAGGTCGAAGGGAAATGTAGAGAGAGATGACTGAAATTCAGATTATTATTCCACAATGACATTCTCTACCTAATCTAGCCTATTTATAGGCTGTTTAACTGAAAGGTACAACATGAATCAGCAGTCTAAAGTACAATACAGTAAAAGCATTATACTACCACTACAATTACATTCACTACTATACTCTTGGGGTCATGACAATCCCCCTTCCTTGAGAGATTTCTTGTCCCCAAGAAATTACAGCGAATGACCACTATTCTTTATCCAATCCCTGCTTGCTCTTCTTTTTCTTCCTCTAGTCCTTCCATATATAATAGCTGTTTTCTGCACTGGTGTGGCCTGGACTAAATTTTTCTCCACAATGGTAGCACAGCCCTGTCTCTTATACTCCATCGAAAGAGATTTGGCTGAATTAAGTTAGTATAAACCCTAGGATTCAGATTCCCTTGGTGCAGTCCTGAGGTTGTAGTCCAGGAATTACCTTCCAACTGCAGACTGTTTGAAGGTTGAATTTCAGTTAGGAGCTTGTGCTTTCTATAAATTGCTTCCAACGCTAATTCTTGCAGCCTAGCTTTCTCAGCAGCTTGCTTGACCGTAGCAGGTTGCATTATCTTCATTGTTGGCCTCAGCTCATCATCGAGGCCACTGATGAAGCTAGATACAAAAGAGGCCTCATTTAGAGTCGGATGGTAAATAAGCATCAATGACTTCAATTCTTCAAATTTGACCAGATAGTCCATGACAGAGTTTTCTTGTTTCAACTAATTGAATTCTTCGATCATGTCTGTTATTAACCTCTCACCAAATCTGTCACAAAAATCATTTGCAAATTCTTGCCAATTAAAAGCAGTCCTCAGCCTACTCCATCCTTGGAACAAGGCATCAGCCATGTCATTGAGATATGCTGCTGCCAAATTCACTTTCTGATTCTCAGCCACTCGGTAGTAATGGAAAAATCTCTCCCACCACCTAGGTTTTTCTCCTTCAAAGACCGAGATCTCTAACCTCGGCATAAGAGTGGTGGTGACTTGGATTGGAACCTCTACCTGGAATTTCAGGCTCCAACTCATTGCGTTCCTCGGCTTCCTGTAAAACAGGAGCACAAGGAAGAATGCCAGCCTTGGCTAGAACCGGAGCTGTAGCTGATCTTGGAGGAAAATCCTCCGGTAATCTAGCCTGAAGCATTGTAGAAATCATCCTCATCAATCATCATTCCATCCATCCTTTGGTTGACATAATTTCATCCAGCCTCTGGTTGACTTGAGTGTATTATTCCGTAGAACTTCTTTCCAAGGTTTGCACAGCTTCTCTGGTTGCTGCATTCTCTTCTCTGCTAAGACTCACCTCCTCCTGAGTCTGTTTTACACCTAGCTCCAGCACATCAAGCCGCGCCTCCAACTGCTTCATCCTTGTTCCTTCTGCCATTGCCTCAATTCACTTACTGAATCCGCCCTCAGAAATCACCACTAGGAGTCGCCTAGATCTGAATCAATCAATCTGGCCTGCCTTCAAGTTCTAATCAAAATTAACTGCTAGGCTTTAGATCTGAATCAGCCTCCTGAAATTGATCGACTCAGTTGCAGCTTCCTGAGAGTTCGATCAACTCTGCTGCTGCTTCCTGAGAATCACCTACCATCCAATTCAACAACCGAGATCCAGCCGCTTGGGATTCAACTGCTGAAAATCACCTGAACCTGCTTCGCCTTCCTTGACTGACTGCTAAAAATTTCTGGAATCACTAGCCGAGAATCGTTGGCTCTGATACCAAATGTCATGCACCTAGGGTTGAGCTAGGGTTTAGAAAAGAATTGGAAGAAACCAAGGGAGAATTAGAACAGAGAGAGAGAGAGAGAACAGAGAGAATTGAGGGAGAACAGAGGAGATATATAGAGAGAAATGTAGAGAGAGATGACTGAAATTCAGATTATTATTCCACAATGACATTCTCTACCTAATCTATAGCCCATTTACAGGCTATTATATCTTTCAGTTAGTAGTTAACTGAAAGGTACAACATGAATCAGTAGCCTAAGGTACAATACAGTAAATGCATTATACTACCACTACTATTATATTTACTACTATACCCTTGGGGTTGTGACAAACCCATCCGTGGTTAACCTACAGTCCAAGCATGCCCTATATTCGTCACAACTTCGGCAACAGTATACTAAATTTGGTGTATTTTATCAATTCATTATGGCTCTCAAAAAATCCATCAAAACCTCAAAATAAACAATCTGCTATAGACAGAAATCATCGACCCAAAACTGTTTTCAATTTGGTTGATTTTAGACACTCAAAATCCTAATAGCGTGCTGATTCATCATCCAACCTGATAGCCAGGTCACCTAAACTATCAACTGTTTGGTTACTTTTCATACTTAGACAAATTCTCTTTCATCAGGCCTTTTTGTTAATTCCATACTTAATCATAATGTCACATCATCAATAATTTTCATTACTTAAGGTCTAATTAGGAGTAATTTAGATGGGTTGTTACATATGCCACATGTCCGACCTATGGGCATGTATTCAGTAGACAATAGGAATGGCATTTGGCATGTTCAACATATATCTGTGTTTGAATTTATTGATCCACAATTACAACACCCAAAAAATTGAAAACGTCTATGCCTCCTAGGTTGATAGGGAAAAAATTAAAATGAAATCTCCCACTTATATCATTGGAAAATATGAGTGCATTAACAGAACAAGAAGCAAAAACACACAAGCAGTGAATGAAAAATAAATTCAAACCCAGACAACCAAAGGCTTGACATACAATTTCTTGCAAGTTGAATGACAATTACACAAAACTCTAACATAAAACCTTTTTACTTGTTCAATAAGTTGAACTTCCAAAATTATATAAAACTGGAGACAGAAAAGATTCTTACATGCTCAAAACATGAGCTTTCAAAACCATATCTGCCTAACACATGAACCATCATGCAAAGCAACAAAGGTACAAAACTGAGCTCAGGCCCTCATTATTGCCTCATTGATGAATAATTACAACTGGTTCAAAAAAAAATAAAGCTTCTAAATAAAGCATATACTTCAAAATTGGGCATATAATGCATGGAATACATACTCCATGACAAGTAAAAATTGCTTGGAATCATGAAGCCATTGATTTTGGTTTACACACATGCTTCAAGTGCCAAAATAGATCTGTGTGATAAAATGCCTGATTAAGACCACCATGGCAGGGAGAAAAAAGAAGTTCCCAAGCGAGGGCATCTTAGCTTATCAATCAAGAAGCAGACATGAACCTGACCACTTACATTCAACTCCACTTGGCCTTTTATGAGTGAACAATGTGATAGCATAGTAGTCAAAGGCACACCTAGGCACACAGAGGCACAGCTCTGTGCTCCTCATCACCACTGAGGCGCAGCGCCATGCATTAGGGTCTGCCTAGGTAGATGGCTATTGAGTGCCTTGTAAATATATTAAAACCCTATTTCTTTTCCATTTTGTCATCTCCCACTGATCGGGATCGTTTGACAGTGATATTTTAGAGAACTAGTTGCATGTGTGGGCACGCGCCTATCCTCCAGTGACCTGTTTTCACCTACAAAGTTGCCAGAGGCAGGAGACCACCCTCTTGGAGACCTTTTCTCTATTAGCCAGCATGAAATTGTGGTTGTCGGTTGCATCACTGTGCATTCCCCTGTTCGTTCTACTGCATTTTTCTTTCTTTCATTCAATTTCTTTTGCAATTTAGAAGAAACTAATTGAAAAAAAAAAAAACTAATTTTTTGCTGTAATTTTTTTTTTGCTGTGTTCTACTCTAATTTCTGTTGCAATTTAGAAAAAACTAATTGCAAAAGAAACAAATTGTTTTCTGTAATTGTTTTTCAGTGTCCTCTATTGATTATTGTCCTCTCCTCTAGTTTTTTTTTTTTTTTGGGGGGGGGGCAATTTAAAAGAAACTAATTGTCTTTGTTGTGTGTTCAGCTGTAATTCTTTTTAAATTGGAAGAAACGAACTGTTTTTCTGTAATTTTTTTGCATCTACTGTAATTTTTTCTTTCCTCTAATTTATTTTGTTAGGAGAAACTAATTGTTTTCTGCAATAAAACTAGCTGTTACGATAGGGTTGGTTATTTGTCAGTTATGATTTGATGACTTTGCATCTACCTCCTTATAGGTACGTATTGAAAAGAATGTTGTGTAAATATTTTACAAGCATTTTAAATAAATGTGTGCCTCATGTGCATGAGGCTCACGCTTTGCCTCACACCTAGGCCTAAGCACTCTTTTGTCCCTCAATGCACCTTGCACCTTTGACAACTATGCGTGATAGATGCACAGATAAAAAAGAGACGAACAAAATTGAACAACTGTAAGTACGAACATCGTAAAATTAAATTTTAGCAAACATAGTTTTATTTCTCATTCCTTTTTTGTTTCTTTCTTTTATTTCTTCCATACAACTCAGAAGTTCTTTTCATAGTCAACTTAATAAGACACAAACTCAAGTCGGCCAAATTAATTAAACACGTGATTCATGAACACCCCCCCCCCCCACCCACCCACCCCCCTCCCTCCCTCTCTCTAATCTTTGACTTACTGCTGTTTTGACAGGTAATCAAGCAGCTGAGAAGAAAAACACTGACTCTGCAGAACTCATGCAACAACGAGTGATAAAACCAAGACAATGTTCAAATTTCTCATGAGAGAACTCGAATCTCATTCTCCCTTACATACAAATCAACTGCATACCAACTTTGGATAAGCATTCATACTTAGGTCACAGCAAATAAGTCAGAACTGCAAGAATGCCTAAAACGTCAGTAAACAAGGATAATTGAAACAAGAACTGAGTCAAAATTCACTTATAATGGGACCCAAGAGTAGTGGTCTCAAGAAGTGACATCCATCATATGATCTATAGATCTACTTATACCAAGTCAAGGCTTTGAATAGACTAAAAATAAGGGGAAAAAAATGAAGAACCAGGAGTCCTTCCATACACCAAAGTTAACTGATTAAATTCTGATGCCACGAGAACTCACCTGGGCATAGTAGTCCTTCCAGACTCTACGAGCAATCTGATGCCCTCCCAAATCAAAAGCCTTAAACTTAATTTTCCCAATACTCAATTCCTCTGAGGTTGGATACTGTGTTGGTTGATGCTGTACCAATCTCTGCCAGAAATTCCCAAAATAAAACATTAATCATCTCTTTTCCCGGTGTTTTGATACTAATTATCGAATAATGGAAACAATTTCTAGCTGAATTTGAAAGAAAATGAAAACCAGAAAATAAAAATGAAAATGAAGGAATACTAAATTTAGTCGCATGCACATTCTCTTGGATGAAAAAACGAGAAAATGTTCATTTCCTTTATTAGAAATCACTGTCTATTTTCTCCTCGCTCTCTAAAAGTAAAGATGCGTAGATTCAACTCCTATCGTTCCACTTCTAACCTCTTCTCGTATTGACAACTTCTAGTTCCCAAAAAGAAAAAAAAATAAAGAAACTGCAGTACAAAGGAAAAAACTGGAGAGGAAGTTAAACGATATCATACATTTCTGTTCTAATTCTCCTATTAGAAAAAAAAAATACGTAAGGAACCTATTAAATCACTTATTCCTGTGTTGATTTGTGTTTAGTTTGGGTATGCCCTAGCTTTAGCGGTGTACCTTTTGTTCTTTCTGCTCAATGAATTCCCCACACAGACCAAAAAAAAAATTACTTATTCAAAGCGGAACTGAGATTTTGCTTTATATGCCCTAATCAGTGAAATTTTGTGAATATACATACACGCACGCAATATTATATATATATATAGAGAGAGAGAGAGAGAGTGAAAAAACCTCGTCTTTCAGCATGTGAAGCAGAGTGGTCTTTCCGGCATTATCAAGCCCTAGAAACAAGATCTTGGCCTCTTTCTGCCATAAACCTAGAGATGCCAGAACCCCATAGAACCAGTCGAGCAGAAACATGATTTGCGTCAAAGTTCGGCCAAGAACAATCCGGCGGCAAAGGCAAAGTCGGAGATAACACTTAAAATAAGATATCTCGCGTATCGCTTGTAGAGTGAGAAAGTGCGAACGAAACAAGGAAAAGAACGTTTATTTACAAGAAGAGGAGAGAGAAATGGAGAGAGAACATGTTTCAATGTGGGTATGAGGTGGCCGACTGGGAAGTGCGTGAGTCCACGTGGATGGTAACCATTGGTCTGTACGCGTCATCGGGACGATAGTAACCATCCGATTTGGAAACGGTGGGTAAATGAGTTTGTGTTGATGGAATTAACAATAAAGTTTCTATTTATTACGACAATTACACATTTTTTTTTAACTTAATTCACAATTACCAATTTGTCATTTCCTCTTCGAAGAGAAAAGAACACAAACAAAGAAGCACTAAGCTCCCAAGCTGTTTTCGGAAGTGGCGATAAATTAATTTTTAGTAAAGGTAAAAATATCTTATTTAGTAAAAATTAATAGTGTGGTTATTTAAAAATGTATAAATTTATGACCACGTCCGATTTACTCGGAGATTGAATTAGGGGGAAGGCAAAACTCGAACACTTAGCTCATAAAAATAAAAAAAAAGCATAAAATATAATACCTACCCTCAATGTTAACCTATTTTAAGTGGAGATGAATTCATAATTAACATAAATGAATATAACAGATTTGTTTTTAGTCACTTCACAGAAAAAAAACGTTTCTGAACTCTTAAACAAACTAATTGCACTATCTAGCCACTTTTTTGTACAATACCTAAAATACCCTTAATGAGATTTTAAAATAGAAAGGCCACATTACCGTTAGCCTCATTTACCAAAATATCCTTGTCTCTTTCACTTACCTTTCTTCTCTCTTCCAATATTCACGCTCCTACATTCTTCTTTTCATTTTGTCGACTTTCTTCTTCATTGCCCAAACCATCAAACTTAACCATTCTTCCTACATTCAATCTTTTACTTGTTGGGTGATTTAACTTTTTCATCAATCATCGCAGAGACCTCATTGAAGCCACATTCACGAGAAGTTTTCCTCTCCAAGAAGCATTCAAGGTATTGATTTTGATTTATATTTGTTTTGTTTTTCAAAAGTACTTTTTGTGTTGATATTGCTTATTTAAGTTGTGTAGAATAGTTGTGGTTGTGAATAAAATATTTTTGGTAGATATTCATTCCAGATCTATGTGAAAAAAAAGAATTTCAGAAAAGGCACACAGCCATCGAAATTTTCAGAAATGAGACATAGTCATCGGGCTTAGTTGGGGGCACAAAGCCCGATGAGATCCCCATCGGGCTTCGTATTCATGGGGCTTTGACCCAATAGGGCTCGAAGAGATCCCTATCGAGCCATATCTCCAAGCCCTATCGGGATCTGCTTGACGATATGGCCCGATAGGGCTCGGCCTATCGAGCCATTTTCAATTAAGCCTGATATCCCTATCGGGCACTATATGACCCTATATCGAGCCATTTTCAATTAAGCCTGATATCCCTATCGGGCACTATATGACCCGATAGGGCTCAGCCAAGCCCTATCGGGCCATTTTCAATCGGCCGAGCCATAAGCCCGATAGGGCTCGGCATCGGGCCATATAGTGCCCGATAGGGCTCGACCCGAGCCCTATCAGGCTTATAATTGAAAATGGCCCGATAGGGCTTGAAGCCAAGCCTTATTGGGCCTAATTGAAAACGGCCCAATAGGGCTCCAAGACGAGCCCTATCGGGCTCAAAGCCAAGCCCTATCGGGCCTTGTCCCGATAGGGCTTAGGGCGGAAGCCACCGTCTTCCTCATAGAAGATGGTGGCGGCGCCCGATGTTGGCCGTGTTGCCCGACATCGGGAGTGACGCCCCGACGAAGCCCGACGGTGGGCTTCGTCTCAGACAACCAAGCCCGATGTCAGGCTTCGTCGCCCTTGTCAGGCGAGATGCCCCAACGAAGCTCGACAGTGGGGCTTGGTTGTTTGGGACGAAGCCCACCATCGGGCTTCGTCGCGAACGAAGCCTACTGTCGGGCTTTGTTCGAGACGAAGCCCGATAACCAATCTTCGTTGCCGGCAACACAGGCGAACCGACGACCATGTCCACCAGCCCCAACGTCAACAAATCTTCACCAAAATCACACAAAAAAGCATACCTTGTTCGACGATGATGAGATCGACGTCGTTGGTAACGATCGCGGTCGGTAACGGTAGCTGTCAAGGCGGCGATTAGGTGGCTGTAGTGAGAGAGAGGTCAACTGGTTGTAGTTGTGAGGGTTGGGTACGGTAAGGGTATTTTAGTATATTCCGAGTTTTGTGGGTTTAAAATTGTGAGGATATTTTGGTATTTAACTTTTTTTAATTTTTTTATTTTTTAAAGAGAATTATGGTCAAATCTGGTCAAGTGGCTATATGATGCTATTAGTTTGTTTAAAATGTTAAAAAGGTTTTTTTTTAGAAATGTGACTAAAAAGGAACTTTGTATTTGAGGGGTTGTTATTTTTTGCAATTTCCACTTTTAAGTGTCTCATCTTAGGTCCGATTATAATTATAAATTGGCATTTATAACCTACGAAGCATGAAAATTTATCGAGAGTGTAAGTCTAACATTTGTAAAAAGTTAAAAATTATTTTTAGATTATTTTTATAATTTTAAAAATTTTTCATGACCATTTTATGATATTACGAAAATATCTAAAACGCTATTTTGATTTAAAAACACATTTCTATTCACAAGTAGAAATGAATTTTTTTTCATATCTAACTCAAAGTTTTAATTTTTTATAAAATTTATTTTCAGAATTTGTTTGAATGTATTATAAATTTTATATTTATTTTTAGATTGAATAGTTATTATTTTATAATTTGTATATTAAAATTTATATTTATAAAAATATTATTTTTTTTTATTTACATATTTTCTTGTGTTCTTAATTTTCCACACTTAGACACAATTAAGTACAAAATATACAAGGCAATAATATTTAAATAAATAAATAAACGGTGATCTCAGTTTGAATGGAGAAAATCGGATTCAGTTTTGAGATCTCTTGTTCTCCTCTTGCCTTGTGCTTCTTCGGTGGATGAATAATAAATCTTTAAGAATTTTGGAATGTTTGAAAATTAGTTTGAGAGCATTTTGCAGCTTTGAATATGCAATATGTGCTATAGATACTCAAAAAATGAGTTTGTGAGTATTTATAAGCATTTTACCCACTAAATAAATGTTAATATGAAGTTTGAAATTCAAAAAATATTTAGGCTTTCTCAAACAATAAAAAAACATATATCACATTTAATTCAAAATAAATTTACTTTTTACATTAGAAATCAAGATTCAAATATAAGCTTTTGAGACATAAATGACTAAAATCAAAAAATATGTCTAAAAGCAATCTCATTTAATTCAAAATGAATTTACTTTTTGCATGAATAAGAAAAAACATGTCTAAAACCAATTCTCTTTAATTCAAAATAAATTTACTTTTTGTATGAGAAAAAAAAAAAACATGTCTAAAAGTAATTCTCCTTTAATTCAAAATAAATATACTTTTTGCATAAGTAATAAAAGCATTTATCAATAAATAAAACTTCAAACATAAACTCTTGAGACATAAATAATCAAAAGAATGAAATATGTTTAAAGACAATCCATATTTAATTCAAAATAAATTTATTCTTTGTACCCACTTTTAATTCAAAATAAATTTATTTTTTTATATGAGAAATAAATACATTTATATCATAAAAATATTTTTATTAATCATTAAAACTTAATTAATATGAACAAGTTAGCTCAACATTCTCTCCCTTTTTTATGATGACAAAAAATGATTTATGAGGTGATTAATGTGATAAAATATTTTTGAACTCCTTCTTAATTTTATACTATAAGCTCCCCCTTTCAAAAATACTAATAGCGTAAAAATATTTTGGATATAACTTAATAGATAAAATAATTTTTAAGAATTTTAAAGACCAAACCTGATTGTCAAATCTAATTGTCTTAATTGCACTTGCTTGATGTCCTATCTCTCAGATATACTATTTCCTCACATGCATGAAAAAATATCATAATACATTTTTCTTCTCCCATACAAAAATAATATACAATTCACACTCTCATACATACAATCTCTCATCTCATAACATCTTATTATTTTTCCTCTTTTTGTCATAATCAAAAAAACATTATTAACGAAGAAAATGAAGATATATAAACAATATAGCTCGTGAGAGAAATATATCGAGCATAATCCATAATATCGAGCATAATTCAAGATTACACAACATCAAAGAAAATAATCATAGTATAGTCAAGGGACAGTAGCATTACAAAATTTACAAAATAATAATCTAAGGCACCCACGTTGATAGTTTTGGATTTCTCCGATGCTCAATGTGAATGATTGTTACCGAACACGACGGATCCAAGTTCATCTATATCACCTGAGAATGGCCATTGGCTGCTGTTAGTTTCGATTGGATAAGGTTGCAAACTAGTCTTTTGAAAATAAGGGAATGACACATTTTCTTCTTGAATGACTGGGTTTTTAAAATTTCAAATAGGGTTTGGATCATCCACAAGGAAATATCCATTTGTCATAATACGGGTTTAAATTCGTTTCAGGGTGAAACCAATTTTGAACATTTAGAAGGTTTGCATAAGAATTTACAAATAGTAATTGCTCCAATAAAGCTAGATGAAATTGAAAATCAACGATCTGCTGTTGGAGGGCAAAATGTAGAATACACATTCATAAATAGGATCTTGAAACCTAGCTTGTGCTTCATACAATAGTGTAGTGACAACCCCATAACGGTCACTAATCAGAAGCTAGTCCAGTACCTTTGAGGCATTACTAGCACAAAAAACTTTATGGATATCTACAAAATCAGTAAGTCCTTCTTCATGGCAGAAGAAAAGGGTAAAGACGCATAATTGAATATATTTTCGTCTTAATACTTTGCAGGCATCGCACGGAGAACCAGGTCCTGACATGATCTTCTAGTTGTTTTGGAATTTTTATATTTATTTATTTATTTATTATTATTATGATTAATTATTATTTTTAAACAGTGACTTGTCACTGTTTTTAGGGTTTTGACCAACAGAGACGAGAGGGCGAGGGCTAGAGCAAGAGGGCGAGGGAGAGGGAGAGGGCGAGAGTAAGATAGAGTAGTGAGAAGAGAGAGAGGTAACAAGTGAGGAAGCAGTGAAAGGCGAGAGCGAGGGCAAGGTACGAAAACAAAGGAAAAGCTAGTAGTAACGGAATAAGAGAGGCAGGGCAAAAAGCAAATCGAGAGGCAGGGAACAGGCCGCGGGCACCAACGACAACAACAAGGATGTAGATGAGTGTAGAGGTGACGGACGTTGGGCGACAAAACAAACAACCAAACACAAAAACAAACAAAAATAAATAACGAATAACCGTGAAACCCTAACAAGAACAATCACAAAGACAAAAAAAAAAAATGCAAATGAAATGGAGCAAATATTAAAATAAAGAATTTTATGTAATATTTTAACATATATTTAACATTTTTATAAAACCTAAATTTAAACATAAAGTATTATATTAATATATTTTTAATAATTATATATAATTTATGAACGTGTAATAGTAAAAATTTTATTAGTTGGATATCTATTTGTAATTTAATTTTATTAAAAATTAATATTTTATGAACTTTATTTGTATTATTTAGCAACATATTTATTTTATTTTTTTTATTAAGTTGTAATACCTTGTCAATTTTTTCAAATCAAATACATAATTATATAAATTATAATTTAAAATACATTTATCCAAATATATTATCAACTTAAACGCTAGTTAGTTATAAAGGTTTACACAGTTTTTAAGTAGAAAGGCTTAAAAGACACATTAAAAAACATTAAGCCAAACAATCTCTATGAACAAACGATAGAATATGAGAAGTAAGGTGTGTATAGCTACTTGGCAGCAATTGTAAGACCATCTCCAACGTGTGGGGCAAATTCTTGCCAAGCCAAAATTTGAGGAAGAAATTGTTGGAAATTATCTTAAATTGGCTTCCCTATCTACCTTGTCCCTCTCCAAATTTTTATTGAGCTTCAAATGGCTTTTTAGAGTTGAGGAGTGAAAAATTGCTATTTATTTCAAGCTCTATTGTAGATCTAAAATTTAAAGAAAATGCCAGCAACGAGTAGCGGCGGTGGCGGCAACCAGTAGAACGACGGTCGAATTTGGTGTCGGCAACAAGTAGAACATTGTCTTTTTTAGTTGAACGAGGAGTAGATCGAGGAAATGAGTGCCTTCTTCGAGAATTTTTGTGGAATTGTTTGGGGATTTTTTTTTATGTATTTAGTTATTGATTTGTATATTGAATTATTAATTTTGTGTATGTGTATATTTGATTATTTTGTTTATGTGTATATCTGATTATTTTGTATATTTAGTTATTAATTTGTTTATTTTGTGTTTGTGTTAAAATTATAAATAAAGTAAAATAAATAGAATTAAAATTTATAAAAACAAATAAATAAAATAGAAAGTGAAATAAAGAGGAGATAGAGAATGTGGGTTGGAGTATGCACAATTTTTGAGATAAGTTAAAAATAAAGAGTAGTTTATTTATAATATGATAGAGATTGAGATAAGGAGATAGATCGAAGAGGGTCCAAAAATGCCTTTTTTGTGATTGGAGGGGTACGGGTTGGATTGTGGAAACAATTTTTTTTTCTTTTTCCAAAAAATAAGGAAAGATTACACAAAGAAATTACTTCATCCCAAGGGAGGAGGCTAGTGTACCAAGAACGACCATTAGTTAGAGACTATGATCCTTAGATTTGGAAGCAACGAGAGGGCCCATGATCTCATATAAGAGAAAAGTTTCCTTCATTTTTTGAGCTTGAATAAGCCCACACACACACACATATATATATATATGCTGCATGATGTTTATAACTATAGATGTTTATGACATGATATTTATGTAATTATGCATTTTTTGGCACTTGTGAATCATATATCTCTCCTTTTTTTGTTTTTGAATTTTGGTACAACATAAAATATAAATATATCAAAATATATACGCGTTGATCTGTATAGTTATTTGTATTTTTTGTTGTATAGATGAATTCAATATTTTGAGAAGAGAGAGAGATCTAGCGATCTATGTGTTTATAATTTATGTATTTGTTTATGCAGAGGTAGACATATTTATACATATACTTGTTTATGTTTTCTTTCTCTTTCTTTTTTCTTTTTGTACAGATGGATCCTATGTTTCTAAGGAAGCAGAGGCATGCGAGGAAGACAACAATACGAGTGGCGAATCAGCCACTGAAGAAGTCTAAACACCACATCTTAATTGTTATTCACAGAATTTTCAATCCTTAGTTATTTTTTTTCTTGTTTGGCGCTATCAATGAGATCCTGTGGCCACTCTAACTCTAGGGTTTCATCATATAGGCTTCGATCCCTGACATTCCTACTTTGTTTTGAAGATCATACATTTTGGCTCATTTCGATGCCTATTCTATGAAATCTACTAACTTTTTCACATTTTCGTTCTTATAAATGGGAATACTCTTTGTTGCCTTGTGTTAATTGTTGCTTCTCAGCTCTCAAACTTAATGAATGGTGGAACAGACTTCTAATTTCGGTCTTGATGAACTTGAAAAAAAGACCAACCTCAGTGACAATCAAAGCTTCACTATAATTGAAATTCATTGCTTCTAACAGAATTAACACTTCAAGAAAGAGTTAAAAAGTTTTAGTATGTGTAATAAAGCTTCCAAACAGAGCTCCAGAAAGTTTGGACATAGTAATTCTATGGGAAACCAACAAGCGCAAATGATCTTCGGAGGACAGCGAGTTTTCCAAGTATTTTGTTTCCTCGCAAAGTGCAGCAGAATTTTGCTGTTTCCCTTCCAAGGACACAAAACTTGCAAATCCCCATAAGGAGAAGTCTCACCAAAAATTTTGCGCCTGATTGCCGAGGGGCTTTTAAACTGCAACAGGTTCACTAAGCCTGCTAGCGGGGCGAGCGGTTACCTGCTTCAAGTATTGTCAGAATCCTTAAAGCTTGATGCAAAAGGGGTTGGGTTCATATGTCAACAGAAATATAAGGACTCAGCAATTCCATTTAAAGTTTTATTTGTTCTTTCCTTTTTTGGTTTTTCGTCAGTGGGAACAAAAAGGATTGGGGAGGCAAAAGAAGAAAAATAAATAAAAAGACAACCGAAAACAATCTTTGGTTATAAAACAATGTGATAAGTTTTCATTTTTTAAAAAGAAAATCAAAAAAATAAAATAAAATGAAAACTAAAAACTAAAAACTGAAAATAAAAAATTGAAAACTCTTTCAAAAAACCCCTTAAACATTGCATTTGGAACTAGGGTGGTCTGTGAGGGGAAAAGAATAAAAATGAATGTTGCTTATGCATGTGCAGAGATATATACACAGTTATATCTGAAAATTCCTTGCTCCACTCAGCGAAAAAAGAAAAATCTTAATTCCGGAAACTGTGCAAGTATCCTATCTAGAAATAGTAGAAGTGAAAACCATTGGCATGCTTCTTATCTTCTCCACATCTATTGCTGTAGATGTTATGTTTAGTGCCGTACCTTAGCTGATTTGAAGAGTTCATCCAGAACTTCAGACAAGGTTGGGTGAGCATGGACTGCATATTTGATGTCCTGCAAGGTGCCAAAATACAAAACCACACTCTTATCAGTCTGTTGTAGATTAATTTCTTAATAGCAGGTGCATCATACTTTTTCTTTTTTTGATCAAGCAATTGCTTCGTCATACTGGTTGAACAGAGTTAAATTATTTGAGTGCCAGTAGCATATATTTCTAAGCTAAGCGACCACTTGCAAATTTTTAGTTGGGTTTGTAAGAGTCATCAAAACAGAACTAAGCCAGAGGTTGCAGGCCGAGGATAACCTTCAAATTCACCAAAAGGTATATACAAATATATATTGTGGAGGTTTGCATATTAGGCATCCAATGATGTGGCTGGGTTTTATCATAGAAATGCTATCATAGAAATGATACCTGGATTCGTGTCCCCAGTGCTATGGCGTTGGATGCTTCGTGGATGAGGTCTGCAGCATGCAACCCGAAGATATGAACTCCAAGTATCTCCCCATTGTCTGGCCTATATATTAACTGCAATGATGACATGGATAAACGTATGGCAGTCAAATCCAGCTGGAAAGATACATTGCCAGATGAAAATTCAATTTCAACTGTGAGTTGGAATTGAAATAAAACAAGCTTATATATAGAGATGAAGGTTTTTTTTTTTTTTTTTTCTAGGTAATTTCAAGTGAAGGAAGATTAAAGGAGCAATGGATAAACTGCACTTCATGGTTCAGACCATAACAAAAACTTCACAAGAAGAGAAAGTTGCTAGAGACTGACAGAAAAGAACAATTGTGCATATGTGTATGTAAACCGCCTGCCTCACCCTAGCTTGTCCTATTGAATTATCATCAACTACAATTTCTCTATGGAGTTTACCTCTGCCTTCCAAATAACATCATCAATCACATAGGGGAAAGGTTTTCCCAAAGAAAAAAAAAAAAAGTTCACATGGGGGAAAGAGACTGGTTTACTCCCTGCCCCCTACCAAAAAGAAATATCATCAGTTATTCAAGCTGGATTAGGAAGAAAGCCAAGAAACACTACCTTAGCCAGTCCCTCCCCTTCGTTTTCTGCTAGGGCCTTTGTGTTAGCCTTAAAGCTTGTCTTGGCAACATTTATCTGAAACCCTTCTTTTTCAGCTTTCTCCCTTGCTTGAGGCTGCAAAAATTAGATGTTCATCAAATCTGTACAAGTGAAGAGAACAATGAGGCAAGAAAATTGCACTTAAGCCTTCTTTAATTTCGTTTTGTTTATTGACTTATTTTTTCTACGGGCTGGGGGTAGGAATCCAGAAACTGTTAGGGTGTGTTTGATAGCATTTAGTTGGAAAAGAAAACATTTTCCAACTTGCATGGAAAACAAAAATCACTTCCCCCTTAAATGGAATTTTCCATAGAAAAGAGGCCAAAACATGCTTTAATGGTTGTACTATGGAATTCAATTCCATGAAAAATGCAGTGTGTCAAATAGCAAAGATGGAATTCAATTCTTCGGATGTGACATTTTCCATGAAATTTCCATGCTATCAAACACATCCTTAGTGCAACAGATACATAAAGCTAAGCTGAGCTGCATGTGCAATGAAAATGAAGAATCTAATTAATCTTCAATCATGAACAGAATACTGCTGTAGGGATAACTCCAGAGTACTAAAAAGAAAGCATCAATCATAAATTCAGATTTGATTAGCAGAATGCCCAAATGCATGGGGACAGAAAAGTAAAGTCCACTATCTCGGAAGTGTCATTACTCCAACAGAGGCAGGGCGCCAGAAAAAAATAATTGAATAAAATAGCAGAAAAGGAAAATGTACAAGAAGAAGAAAAATTTGCAACCTTTAATGCTGTTTTCTCAAGCCGTTGCAATCATATTTCCTGGAAGACACCTCTATCTTAATTATGCATGTATAGCAAAAGCATTGCCACATTGAGGAAAACTCATGTTTGGGACTTTCAATCTAACCAGCATTTTGAGAAAACATATTTTAGAACCCAGTGTATCTAATACTTGTGGTATCATAATGGGTTCGTAATTATATTACATATGTATGAGAAATCCAGATGCTATGGACAGAAATATAATAGGCCAAACTGAAGAACCTGTCCAAACTGGAGGTTTTCTAGGCACCTGAAACCAAGGAGCAAGCAAGAGTAAAGTAGTTTTCAAAGATAAATCAACTGAAAAGCAAAACAACTCTAAATGGGATGGAAGGCCTGTTGATGGCAATGACAGAATAGATTTACATATTCATTAAAATCTCAGTGAATAAAGGAATGGAATATAAGTGAAATATCTTCCATCACGTCAGTTGTATTTCAGTTGAATGAAACATGTCATGATTGCAATAAAATATCTTTCTTCATTTCACTTGATCGAGACAAATCATGAGAATATTTCAGGTGTATTCAACTGAGCTCATACCTGGGGACTATTAATATATATAGAATGCAAAAAAGCAAACATACTAGAACACAACATATTATGCTTGGAAGATTTAACAATCACCTCTGTCAGTC
Organism: Diospyros lotus; assembly: GCF_014633365.1. Taxonomy (NCBI): domain Eukaryota; kingdom Viridiplantae; phylum Streptophyta; class Magnoliopsida; order Ericales; family Ebenaceae; genus Diospyros; species Diospyros lotus. The sequence goes on along the minus strand of NC_068347.1, from coordinate 28,854,094 downwards.
CAACCATGCTTATTTCAGGATGGGTGAAACAAGCTGCCGGAATGCTCAAGTGGTTGAGTACGTGATCTTTTCCACTGACTTGCTCAACAACTATATAAACAACAGTGCAAAGCATGGAATGGGTGTAATGTGCAAGTACTTAGCCTGAAATAGCAAATAGGAAGGAAGTAGCAGCGTACCTGAAATCCCTTGTGCACTTGCAGCATGAGCAAGCATCATTTTCCCATTTGCATCACCAATGCAATATAGATGGGGAACCTAATGATGAGTATTATATCATGAACCAGTAAAGGAATGAAGGAAATGTAATTTTGAGGTTGTTCATAACAAACCAGATTCCCATTTTTGTCAATAACTCTCATGCGCTCATCAACTGGAACAAAACCACGTTCTGTTACTACACTGATCTGAAAAAAAAAACAAACAAAACAAACAAAACATTGCTGAAACCATGTCTTAAAACTGGTAGCAAACAGCTCAGAATTATAGCATGCACTTTAGTGTTCAACAGGAGATACATTCTCCAGTCCAAGGCCTTTTGTAAATGGAGCTCTTCCAGTTGCGATCAGGGCTGCATCTACCTATGGAGAACAAATTCAGAAGTTTGGGATTGAGTCAGTGTGAACAACTAATAACATGGAAAAATAAATGGGATCAAGGGTGCTCCTGAAAATGTTTAAGTGCAGTTTTGAACTACTTTACTTCAGGGCCACCAGGGAAAAATACCTCTTCATTTTTAAACTCTCTTAGCTGAACAAAATAGTAGCCATTAATGTTGCACAACTTAAAATTACCTCCAATGTGTCTTTGTGTTGTTTTGTCTTGGCATCAATGAGTTTAACAATGACTGGTTTCCCATCCTTTGCTGGAGTAACCTATAGGAAAGAAAACACACGGGATTAATGGCCCTTCAGAAAAAGGCATCCATGGCACAAATGAAAAAAGGAAATCAAATTACCTTGGATGCAAACACTCCAGTGTAATAGTCAATTTTCCTAGGATTTATTAAGACTCTTTGGGCCAACTTTCCTATCTCAGGATCAAATCCAGGCATAAGTTGATCCAGAGCTTCAATGAAAGTAACCTATAAAATACCTTTCTGATAAATTTAATTGACTTGATAATTCTGAAAAAATCAAGGATCTACGATGACAAAATATAAAAACAACAATGAGAAGAAACTACTGCATTTACTACTTACAAGCAAATTATCAGACTAATAATGAAAAACCGCTCATGTGGATTCCGCACAAGGGAATGGAACTTTTAGTATCAACATAAAGAAATATTATGCATGTACATAATAATACAAAAGGCAACAGCAAAAAAAAACAAAAACAAAAAACAAAACAAACAAAAGACTTCCACTTGCAAAGAATGCCTAATTACACTTTTGCAAAAACAAAACAGCAGTGCACAATAAACATGCTGAAGAAAAGAGTTTGACCACAAATAGTAGCACCCGGTAGAAGCAAGTGTACAAATTGCAGAATAAGTGAAGCTACTATTATCATTATTTATGTATAAACTCTTAAAGAATAATACATTGAGCACAGCATAGCAAGCCAAACCATCTGTTGAGAATTTTATGCGAGCATTCTAAAATAAATAAAGCAATAGCCTGGAGAGAGAATACATGCTAGTTCATCTTACATGTGGCGTGAGTATACATGCATGCCCTCTTAGTTGGTCTACTAGATCACCTCCACATGAATTATGCTGAATTTCCATATACTCTCTTGGGATCAAGCTCTCCATATAAGATTCCCAGTGCAAGCCTGATAAGATGGCACTTAAAAACCTCCATAATTTCTTCATGGGCCATTGCCACAAAGACGCTTAACGAACCTCCTTGGCACAGCTGATGAAAGTCTCGTCCAACTGCCTCTGAAGACTTTCACACAATCACACATCACTCAGCCAGTGGAACACTCCACATGAGTGTTACCTACTGGATGATCAAAGTACCCTCTCTGCTTGACCAATGAAAATCTCTACATCAGTGTCTAGCCATCAAAGACATGCATCTTGTCAACTTGGCTGAGGAAATCTTATACATAACATTTTACTCACCATCCGGTTGTTCTCCACCTATGTTGCCTTTGGAATGCTAGATACACTCTGCAATATCATTGTCAATTTCCCACTGTGGGACAACTCCAAAAAACTAGGGCACACCATCAAGGGGGTTCAATATTGACCAATCAAGAGAGAGGGTCAAACATAACTATAAAACTCCAGGGCTCACCATTCACATCATCAAATAAGATTTTCTAAAATCTCATAATCTTGATAGAGAACAATTGCAGTGCCATTGGTGATGATGGTTGGGACAAGATCAATTCTTTCAATGCCAACTACAATTTAGTACTATCTTACAATTGATTCTAATCCGAGGGCATAATGATAATATCACTATAATAAGTTCTTTTCCAAGAAGACAAAGAGGCAGTACCTCACTTCCAAGTGCGGTATAAACATCACTGAATTCTAGCCCAATATAGCCACTTCCTACAATAGCTATCCAATCAGGAATGAACTCCAATTTAAGAGCATGATCACTGGTAATTACAGTCTTCCCTGCATATCAATGGATAGTTAAATTAGAAATCATACCAAGAAGTGCCAAGCAGGGGATTTCCCAAGTTTGGCTGTTAAACTATTGGAGAAAAACTGGTCTAATAGTTCTTACATCTATAAGGACTATAACAAGGATGCAAACTAATAAATCAGCTTCAAGGATCTTTTAGATGGAGCACATGTTTTGTTCCTGCTGTGTAGTTCAGTGGGATCAGCATGAGTTGAATTTTCTTCCACTCTATTTTATTTGTGCTCTCATCCAAGAAATGCATATTAAGACAAAAAGAAAGGACAGAGCTCCCAATTATATGAAATTGGAAATTTTCTTATCAAGTGGATGCAGGGGCTGATCCAGGAATTTATTTATAATTTAAAATTATTATTCACAAAAACAAATGGACTCTCTGTTTCCTTCGCAAATTAATATGACCAGCTTCGCTTGGTTTGGTTTAGAATAACGGATTCCACTATTTATACAACTTAATAATTAAGTTTAGTTCAGGTCATACTTTTAAGTCTATATACAGAGTGGCAAATACACATTAGGAAATATTTTTAAAAGTCTACATGCACCACTGAGTGGATGCTTAAAAGCTAAATCTATGGAAGTCTCCTTTATTTTTTCAAGTCAAATCATTTGTTAGAACAGGTGAGTGCAAGTCATTCATGGAAACTCTTAAATGTGCCTTCTTTTTCTTTGTCAAAAAAATCATGTTACTAATTGTTGTGAAACAAATTTTATGGAGGGTGTGTCAGATACCTGGAACCTATTTCAGGCTGTAAGGCCAAGTTATTAAATGCTTATTTGGGCTCATGTAAATTTGTTATGTGCAAGGTCTGACAGACACTACCCATACCAGGTCTTGCAGGGTAAAACAAAAAACGTAAATGACTTGCAGGCAGTAAACGATAGTGCACTATTGAAGAGGACTTGTCTGTTGTATGAAAAGAGAAACCTATAGCAGTAATCTGCCTTAACCAAAGAGTTTTATAAGAATCCATAAAACATGAGCAAAAAGAAATGGGAAGAAAGGATTTACCATCAATTTCGATGCCTTTGGGGACAAAAGGAACAGAACCAGTAGCAATAATTATATCTTTTGCTGTAACCACATTATCAGAGAAGCCAACTTTTCCATATTTCACTTTTTGAGGACCCTGAACATATTCATAAAAAAACCATTGGGGTGGCAAGTGCCTTTAATGAGATAATACTGCAGGTATGACAAATATTAGCTAATGCAATAAGTACAGATTATCATAGAGTTTGACTGAAATAACTTTTTGTTTTCCAATTTCCATGTTAATAGACAGTAACTCCATATGACAGTATGCATGACCTACCAGTATTGTGCCAAAACCTGTCAATATGTCCACGCCAAGTGCCTTTAATGAATTTGTTAAATTGTTACGAATTTTTGAAGCAAGATTACTGGCATGATCAGCAACTCCCTGTCTGTCATAGTTAGCAGCTGAAACCTATCATTATGTAAAAATAAAACAATAGGTCATATGGTATTAGAATAAGGGTGCAGAGACTTATTCAAGTTTTGAGAAGCTTTTGTGCATGCTATGACGTCAAATATTGTTAAACAAGAGAAAGTTAGGAGGTCCAGAGGAACTTAAGCTATCAAAAAAGTTTCCACATACTAATGAACTTGTTATTCTATTTTACTTCCTGCAAAGATGGTATGCTGACATTTCACCTATCCCAAGGTTCATTGACTGACCATTTCCAAAGGCCTACAAGGAGGAATCTTAACATCCACGAATTGATGTGCAAATTATTGATGGGCTATTTTTTAGTTGGCAGGGACACCTCTAGGGTATGCATCATGACGACATGAACCACAATGCAACCTAAAGCACAAGGCTACCACAATTGCAGGTTCTGAGGTCCAACAATACCCTGTGTGTGGGAAGGAAGTTCCCATAGTTTTGAAGCTGAGACCCCCATGTTGCTGGGGATACCTTTATAAGTACATTTCAGTATTTCCCATCACCAATATTTTATAAATAGCCATGGAGTACAAAAACCAAGTAGGACTTGCAGTACTTGGAATAAAGGAGTTCCATTTCAAAATTATCTGCTTATATTGTTGTTTGCTTCAGAAGCAAAGGTTGCATTGTAATTATCTTACCTGCAAACCTAAAGCCTTCAAGTGATGATCATTCTGAAGTTCACGCATACGACCACTTACAGCAAGAAGAGCTTTTGATGGAACACAACCTCTGTTTACACATGTTCCCCCCATCACATCTCCTTCAATGATGGCAGTTTTGAGCCCCTGCAAGGATCAAACTTAGTTTATCTCATCCCCTAAACCTAAAAAAAAAGTACTAAAAACATCTAAATCATAAACAACCCTCACCGCCAATATTTCATATCTTGTATGAATTGCTTTTCCTCTGTAGTAGATCTTTTTTTTTTTTTTTGGGGGGGGGGGGGGTGTTAGTGTCAAATTCTGTTACTCATGACTATTTAACTTAACCCAAATGACCCTATATCCCATGTAACATCGTAAAATATATTTGATTTTTGTGTGTTTCTTTCTTTTGAGTGTTTCATTCCACCAGTTACATATCAGTTTATATATATGTTTCTTTCGTTCTTTAGGGGTTTCATCCAAAGGTAACAGATATATAACGACCCATGTCACAACCCCCTCCATAGGTTGTGTAACTAGCCATGAATCCTAAGCCAAAACTTAAAATTCACGAAGCCTAAACATTCATCCAATTTATTATCAAAATAAATGAAAATTTAACTATCTCAACCACTTATAACCCCTTGATGCAAGTCCATGTCTAGCTCCACTAATCCAGTTCTCCTGAAAAATGTTAGGGAGAGTGATGAGCTTAATGCCCAGTGAAGATTATCCCACATAATAGATCAATGTTCAAAATAAAGAATTTCATACGTATATAATAAATGTATATAATAAACTAAATTTCAGTTTCAAATGTGTCAACAAAAGAATTAACTCATGCAGTATTACATAGCGCGTATCTATTCAATTTTCATAATGTAAATAAATCATCATCTCAACAAATATTTCCATGGCAATATAGCCCAAATTCATTGATGCAAGAGGGGACCAGTCCTCTTCTCAAATCTATTCAATAACTAGTCGGTACCCCTATCTTCCTAGAGTCTTATAAGGTAACCCAGTACTCCTCCTGAATTTACCCAATACCCCTTTCTTCCTGGATTCACCATACATAAGGTAATCTAACACTCTTCTTGGATCTAGTCGATACACCTAATTCCTAGAGTCCACCAGTGTGCAAGTTCACAACATTGTATGACCAATCACAAAATCTTTGTATCATGTTTCTCAAAACCATAACAGAAATCTTTTCGTACCTTTCAAAGTGATTTCACAATTTTATGTTTTCAATTTTTTTGCAAATCAAGAGTTCATGTGTATAGATCAAGCAACAAAATTGAGATTTATATTATATCAAAATAATTTTCAATCAAGCATGGGATTAATTTTCAAGACATGTATTAAAGCAGAAATAACCACTCACCTAACCCCCTTTGTAGAGAAAATCCACTAATCTAGCGACTTTGCGGGGTTATCCAATTCCTCTTTGGTTTTGGTTTCAATTTCCCCTTTTGTTTCTAATTCTCCAATTAATTATAATCCTTATCAAATCCTAAAAAGATAATACATAGGTCTTTCTTCTAATTTATCCTCAAAATCGACATCTTTAATCCTAATCCCTCTTCAATAAGGAATTAGTTTGCTTCCAAGTTTTGGATTAAACAATTCTTCTTTAACAAGGAATTTTTAATAAATCCCAATCCTTCTCAAATTCTGTTCCAATAATATATATATGTATATCATTCTAATTTATCCAAGACAATTTCTGAAATCAAGTTTATCTTCAATTCAAACTTCCACCCCAATCTAAATCCCTTCACAACTATGATAATCTCTCTCGTCCCAATCTCCAATTAGAATTCGAACTCAAAAATCCAATTTCTTTGAAACTTTAAATTATCCTAATCTACAATGGCTCTAGAAATCCTATTTCCTCTTGGATTTTGTTTTCCCTCTTATTTATCTCTTTCTAAAAATTGGGGTGCTACAACCCATTGACACAACTTGAAAGTGACATGAAATTAGCATATTTGGGTTTGGCTTAAACAGGTAGTGTCAAAATTGAGCCAACCTGAATTTGGCATGGAATTGATCATATCAGGTTTGGGTTGACTTATTTAACTCAAAAACAACACAAATATAATTAATAGGTTAACCATGTCAAACTGTGTCACTTGTGACTCAATTAACTTAATCCAAAATGACTCGTATAACCTATTATAAAATATATATACAAATAAAGAGAAAAGAGAACACAAAAAATTTAACATAGTTTAGCCTCAATGACTACTTTACAATCCCACAACAAATTCTGAGGGGATTAGATCTCTTATAGCTATCCATATTCCCTATTCATAATCAAATTGAGTTTTATCCAAGCTACTCCATCTCCATCAGATTTGAATTTGAGGAGTTAACGGACATATTGAATGATGTTAATTTTGTTTACTTTTTATTGTTTAAATATAATTTGAAATTTAGGTCTTATGTAATTTGTTTCACAGTTTGGTTAAAAAATTAGAGTTAGAATTCATGTTGAATATTGTGATAAAGCATCAATTTTTTAATGTATGAATGAAGTTAATTTCATATTAGATTTGTAGTTGTTTATGTTTTTATGTAATTTATTTATTTAATTTGACAAGTTGGGTCAAAATAGATGTAAATAGGTTTTAAAATTTACAAGCAACTGACCAAATGAGTTATTCATGTTATGTCATATTATGTTCATTGATTAAATGGGGTTGTTTATGTTATGTTATATTAATTCATTTTGCCACGGTCTGTTAGTTAAACGAGTTATACGATCTGCCATATTATCATAATACATTTGTCATATTTGAGTTTAGGTATTTGACATTCATGGTGTGTACTGTTGTACTTATGGCTTGATATACACAGCCTGATAACAAAATTGTCATCCCTATTTTTTTTTTTTTTTTTCCGCTTGACAAGGAGAACAATCAAAAGTCTATATGCATCGGACAACTCCCATGCTCAAACAACCCACCCCATCACAAAAACAATACAAAAGATGATTCAAAAACAGAGAAAACTGCCAACACAAGCAAAAACAAAGCCAGCCATAACAGTGAGCATAGCTACAAAATCATCAAACCATTAGTCTGTTAGTGATGTATGCCTAATGTCGGAACTAAACGACATCTAGTATGTAATAGGGATACATGTATGATATTCTTGCAATTAATAAAATGGTCATTTCTTCATTCAACTCCGCCTGGGAATGTTATCCACTGCCGGTCCCAAGCCCAGATAAAGGAGGAGGGTTGTGTTAGGTAACCGACAATCAACGTAATACTTAGTCGAATCCAAAACATGAACTCTTGACAAATTATGAAAAAACGTTTGGGTGTAGGCGTAACCCTTCATAGCGACGTGCTACACTGCCCGCGTGTAGTGTGAAGTGAGCTAGGGCCGCTGCATCGACGCCCGGATGTAGTGACAAATGAGCAAGGGTTCCCGCATTTGCTTGGACGGATGTGGGTAAAGAAGTTAGTCCAACATCAAAATCAAAATCAAAAACAAAATCAAATTCAAAGTCAAAGCCAAAAACAAAATCATAGATTAAGGATTGGGTCATGGAACATAAGAACATTAACAGACAAAGTTATGGAAGTGGTAGATGTGATGATTAGGAGAAAGATTAATATTATGTGCCTTCAAGAGACGAGATGGGTAAGGAAAAAAGCAAAAACTTTGTCAGAAAATGGATATAAAATATGGTACACAGGAAATGATCGAGCAAAAAATGGAGTGGGGATCATTATGGATAAAAGCTTAGTAGATGAGGTAGTGGATGTAAAGAGAATAGGGGATAGGATTATTATGGTGAAGGTTATTCTATAAAGAATGACTATGAATATCTTTAGTACATATGCACCACAAGCGGGGTTAGGTGAGGAGATAAAAGTAAAATTCTGGGAGGACCTAGAATGACTCATACAAATGATACCAAGAGGAGAGAAAGTGATTATAGGAGGTGACTTAAATGGTCATGTGGGTAGAGACGGAAATGGCTATAGAGAGGTATATGGAGGTTATGGATTCGGGAAAATAAATAATGAGGGTAAGTCTATTCTAGATTTTGCAATGGCATATGGGCTCATCATAACCAATACTAGGTTCAAAAAACAGGACGAATACTTAATCACATATAAAAATGTCACATCAAGCACCCAAATAGATAACTTCCTCATGAGACAAGAGGACCGGGTATGTTGTAGGGATTGTAAGGTGATACCGGGAGAGTGTTTGACTACTCAACATAGACTTCTAGTACTTGACGTCCAAGTAAGAAATTGGAAGAGAAAAAATCACATAAAACAAAATCCAAGAATCAGGTGGTGGGATTTAAAAGGGGAGAAACAACTAATCTTCAAAGAAAAATTAAGGGGTAGAAGAGAATGGAATGGAGAAGGACAGACAAACCAAATGTGGAGAAAAATGGCTAATGCCCTGAGAAACACAGCAAATGTAGTGCTTGGAGAGACAAATGGTAGAGCCCCTAACCTTAAGGAGTCTTGGTGGTAGAATGAAGAAGTGCAATTGAAAATTAAAAATAAGAAAAATTGCGAAAAGGCTGTATATCAGTGCAACAATGAAAAAAATCAAAAAAATTATAAAGAATCAAAAAAGGCAGCAAAAAAAGCCGTTAGTGAAGCAAGGTCAAAAACATACGAGAATCTATATAAACGACTTGATACAAAATATGGAGAAAGGGATATATATAAATTAGCTAAAGCAAGAGAAAGAAAAACAAGGGATTTAAATCAAGTGAAATGCATAAAAAATGAAAATCAAAATGTATTAGTGAATGAGGGAGCGATTAAGGAGAGATGGAAGGAGTATTTCACAAAATTATTCAATGATGATGGCGACACAAGAGTTAGGTTGGGACATCTTAGTAACTCCGAAGGGAACGTGAGCTATACATTTTATCGACGCATAAGTCCAAATAAAATAAGGCAAGCATTAAAAAAGATGAAAAATCATAAGGCAGTGGGACCGGATAATATACCAATAGAAGCATGGAAATGCATGGGAGAAGAGGGTATCTCCTGGCTAACGAAAGTATTTAACGCGATTCTTAAATAAAAAAAGATGCCAGATGAGTGGAGGAAGAGTACTTTGGTCCCTATATATAAGAACAAATGAGATGTTCAAAATTGTGAAAATTACAGAGGAATTAAGTTAATGAGCCATACCATAAAACTCTGGGAGAGAGTAATAGAGCAGAAGCTCAGAAAAGAAATAGAGGTCTCAGAAAATCAATTTGGTTTCATGCTCGGTAGGTCAACAATGGAAGCTATATACCTATTGAGGCGCCTAAGGGAAAGGTATCGGGATCATCAGAAGGACCTACATATGGTGTTTATAGATCTAGAAAAGGCCTATGATAGGGTCCCTAGAGAAGTATTATGGAGGGTTTTAGAAAAGAAATGAGTTCAAATAGCCTATATACAAGCCCTTAAGAACATGTATCATGGTGCAGAGACAAGGGTCAGAACATGCGGAGGGGATACTGAACCATTTAAAATTACAATAGGATTGCATCAAGGTTCTGCACTAAGTCCATATTTATTTGCTTTAGTAATGGATGAACTCACTAAAGATATTCAGACAGATGTGCCATAGCGTATGCTATTTGCAGACGACATAGTATTGGTGGATGAAACAAAAGAAGGAGTAAACACTAAGCTTGAGTTATAGAGAAACAATTTAGAATCTAAGAGATTTAAATTAAGTAGAAAGAAAACAGAATATATGGAATGTAAATTTAGTAAGAATGCAAGAGTGGAGGATGTTATAATAAAATTGGAAGACCAAATCTTACAAAGAAAAGACCATTTTCGATATTTGGGATCAGTGATTCAAAAAGATGGAGAAATTCACGAGGATGTCACACATAGAATTAAGGTAGGTTGGCTAAAATGGAGAAATGCATCGGGGTGTTATGTGATGGTAAAATCCCATTAAAATTGAAAGGAAAATTCTATAGGACAGCTATAAGACCAGTTTTGTTCTACGGCTCAGAATGTTGGGCAGTCAAATACCAATATGAGCAAAAGACGAGTGTAGCGGAGATGAGGATGTTAAGATGGATGTGCGGCCATACAAGAAAAGATAAAATTAGAAATGAAGTTATTCGTAATAAGATAAGAGTAGTGCCAATAGAGGAGAAGATGAGAGAGACTAGACTAGGATGGTTTAGTCATGTGAGAAGGAGACCAAGAGACGCTCCTATGAGGAGAGTTGATGAAATGGAACAATTAATCAAAAAAAGAGGTAGAGGTAGACCTAAGAAGACTTTGAGGGAGACATTAAAGTTTGATATGAAGTGTATGGATCTCAATGAAGATATGACAGAAGATAGAAATACATAGAAGTCTAGAATTCATGTAGCTGACCCCACATAGTGGGATAAAGGCTGGATATGTTGTTGTTGTTGTTGTTGGTCATTTCTTCATTCATTGCTCTCCAAATGTGTATGAATGAGTCCTGAAATTTCCTAATGGTCCTATTCTTAAGTTGTTAAGAATATGTGACAAGCATCTATGACAAAGGATTTCTTAAAAGTATTCTTAATTCTTAGATTTATCAAATGGGGACTATAATTAATCGATTATGGATTAGCACATGAGTTACTACCTTTGATCAGTATAAGATACTAATGATAAAGGTGGTTGAACATCTATTAAATGTGACGCTAGTGGCAGATCACATGGTTGAGAGGATTAATGATCTATTGTTGGTTTTCGATTGTATATCTGATCCTCAAACCAGAGGTGACAAAGTTGTCTTGTGCACTGGTATTGAAAATTTGTCGTTGAGCGAAACCATTCAGTGTAAGAGGTGGAAATGCTCTCTGTGTGATCACTGTGCAGTGGTGTATGGAGGCAGATGCTCACCAATGAGATCTATTGACCTCCGGCATGGGGGTGAACATCCTATGCAGTTTCAGTTAGGCTATGATTGGAAAACCCCTGGCCAAGGTGTACATGATTAGAAAGAGTTTTCGATGTTGGAAGGAATTCCGATGTGTCATCTCAATCACACAACCCTGGATCTTGGCATAATTATCGAGTTCTGTGAGTTTAATCAGTCCATAGCTCTCACTTGGTTGGGATGTTAGTTGGTGGAAGCATTATAGTGCACAGTAATCGAAAACCCAAATAAATTCATTTGAAGTATTGACTTCATTGCCATTAGGATCATCCTGTAGAAACAGGATTTGTTCTCTACATCCCTAACGAGGCCAAGTTGACGGTTTGGCCATCTGAAGAAGCTGCCAGGCAAATGTTCAAGAGGCTTCTCCTAACGTCATTGAGTGACCACACCCATAAAATGGCAACCCAAGAGAGCTACCTCTTCAAAGCCCTTCCCAAAGAAACTGAAAAAATTTACGAGGGTGAGAAGAAAAATAAGCTCAAGAGATGATGAACCAGATCTTTGAAGGGTTTGAGCTTGATGATTTCATGACGGAGGGACAGAATAATCCCTCACTAGTTGATGAGAAGTTGGAGCAGGTGTGGCTGAAGGAGGTGGAGGCGCCTCCACAGCAGGCTTTGGCGCCTCATATTGCTGGTCTAAGTGGGGGAAATGACAAGGTTCCACTGCCGCCATAGAAAATTTCCATTTCAATTCTAACCCAACCATACGTAAATAAATTTAACTTACAATTTTTTTTCTGATCCTATCTTGCTTCATTCCCTTTATTTCCTCCCCACATTGGCCAAATCCTAGTTCCAACAGTGGGTATGTATATATATAGATGATGGATGAAGAAACGAAGGAATTGTGTTTTGACAAAGATTCGTCCATTTTCTTTCTCATTTTATAAACCATCCAAAAAAATTAAAAAAATAAATCTGGCTGCAATTCTTTTATTTCTTTTCCTGTCATTTACTCCAATTTTCGGTCCACAGATCATACAAGTTTCAAACGTGGCATTAGTGAGAACTACGGAGAATAAAAGGCTGAAAACTAACTAGCAGAGACAACTGTAATTGAAATGACCAGTAACAACAATTTGCACTAAAATAACGCCCAGAAACGCCAAGTTTGGTTTTTTGGTTATACATGTACATTTTCCTATGGACAATTAAACTACAAAAATTAGTTTCTTTTAACAAACTTCTTTTTATTTTCAACCGAACTAAAAAACACAGATAAGTTTAGCTTCAGTACCCCTAATTCTAGTTGTAAATTGAAAAATAAGCTGAACGAATCCTGCAACTAAAATGACCATTCGACTACCACTTCCACTAAATTATATCTGCAACTAAAATGACCATTCGACTACCAGTTCCACTAAATTATATCTCGAAACCACCTAAGTCAAAACAACTCCCTAAAATGCCTCACTTTACCTTCTCAACGGCGTGCAAAGCAGCACCGTGGCCGCCCACCCCGGCTCCGATAATGACAAGATCGTAATCGAACGACGTTGGAGCGCTTCCATTTCTGGACAACGAAGCAAATAGCTTCTTCGGTATTTGTCTCCGGCTGTGAACGATGACGCGGTGTTTGAGTTGATAAAACCCTAGAGCCTCCCTTCTGAGGCCACAGAACCGGAGGTTCAGAGGCTTGATGGAATTGGCGGGAGCGAGAGAAGAGGGCTCCAAGGCGTGGCTCGGTCGGGCAACATTGGCTGGATAGGATGAAATTGAAGACTGCATGTCCAATTCTGCAGAGAGCGATTGGTTATGGAGCTGATGGATGCTTTTCAGTTTTGGCGAATACTGCCAGTGAGAGAGAGAGTCTGTGCAGTGCGGAAGAAGCAGCGATAACGAACCCCCGCGGGGCCGCGGATAAAGTTTATAAATATATATAGAGAGAGAGAATAATTATAACGATCTCGAGTGAAGGTGGGTGAAATTATATGTCATATTCTTTTTTTCAAATTATAAAAACATTTCTTATCTAGAAACATTTCTTATCTAAAATCATCATTCTCCCTCTAATTTTTATACACTCTCTTTTTCTCGGATTAATTACATCAATAATTACTCAATTTTACATTCTATTACTATTTAATCACTAAATTTTGAAGTCACTAATATTTCAAAACTGTTATTACTTAGTTACTAAATTTAAAAATACTACTTGTTAGTTATTAATATTTCAAAATCATTTCTCATCATTCGTTAATCTTTCAACTTTAAGTTTACAAGTGACGAATGAAAAATATTTTTAAAATATTAATAACTAATAGATAATATTTTAAAATTCAATGATTAAGTAGTAACAGATTATCAGTGATTAATGAATAACATTTTAAAATTTAGTAACTAAATAATAACATCATGTAAAGTTGAGTGATTATTAGTACAATTAACCCCTCTCGCGTCTATTTTTTTCTTTCTCCGCTCTTACATAAAATAATTTTTAATTACAAAAATACATTTTAGTTACCAAATTTTATAACGGCAAACTAAAAAATATACTTTCTAAAATACAAATATAAGCTAAATATATGAACACAAATTATATATTTGTATTTTTACATAAACTAAAACATTAAAATATATTTTTAATAAATAAATAAATATATTTATGAGAAATTTATTTTTAATTACAGGAATTAATTTCTGATATATAAATATAATATTTTCTAAAATGTAAATATAAACTAAAATATATAAAAATATATAAATAAAAAACTAATTTTGTTATATGAAATAAAATATACTTTATAAAATATTTTAATTACCAAATAGATACATATATAAATTATATTTTATAATATATACATAAATATAATGGTGTTATTATATAACTCATTGTAGTTGAACCCCACTTGTGGCCAATACTTTGATGAAACCATCACAACGCCAATAGGATTTGATGAACCCTTATTGGTATGAGTAAAAAAAATGAATGAAATGTGATACAAAAAAAAAAAAAGATTAGATACAAATGATGAATGACGATGATAATAATATTTTTATTCACAACAATAGTAGTAATATGTCCATTTCTCCTATCTTTTTTATCTTTGATATACTTTCTATTTTATGTGAGAGGTTAAATACTTTCAAACTATAATCAAGTGTCAATTGTGTTCTAATGAACCTAGTTATTAATAGGTTCAAAATCATTAATGAGATGTCATAATCAATTAAGAGAGTTATTTCAAAAAATGGGAGATAACAACAACGGTCAACCACTTACTAAAGGAGTAAGACATTACTTGGGATTACTGCCATTGTGTAATTTTTCACAACTTGTGCCTTCAATTTCTGTAAATGAGATAAATTATATGTGGATGTTTTGTCTTACTGCGTAGAGTAAGAAATTGAACTCACGATCTATTAGTACGAATTATAACTTATTGTAATCCAATCACTTGATATATGCTCTAAAAGTAAGAATAAAACACTATTAAGGCATGGTTCACTACAACAAAAATGATTTGTTGAGGCATCTTGTTTAGGACATTTTTTATAAAGTGTCCTCTAAAATACCATTTTAATGCATAATCTAAAAAAGTGCCCCAATACAATAATTTTAATGAGGCATAACAATTAAGTGCCCTATAAAATATCATTTTAAGGCACAATTTAAAGAAGTGCTCTAATAAAACAACTCTAATGAGGCACGATAATGAAATGCCCTAATAGACAAATATAAGTGTCTTAATAAATAAATTTAATATGGCAGAATTTTTGAAATGCCCCATTAAAATAATTCTAACAAGACACTCTAATAAAGTGTCATAATAGACAAATCTTAAATGGCCCAATAGAAAAATTCTAATGAAACTTAGATATACTATAAAATAAACATAGGCACATATATTAATAAGATAATGTGTAGATTAGGTGGTCATGTATGTGTAAAAAGAATGAAAGGTTCAGGGTTCGAGCTGAGGGAGAAGTAAGTTAGAGTTAAGAGATAGTTTTATGGGGGATATGAAAAATAAATTTATAGTAATTTTTGAGGCATTTTTAAGTGTCGTAATAAACTTAAATTTATAGTTGTTTTTTAGGCATTTATAAGTGTCTCAATACGTTTTTGGGGCACAGTTACATGAGGTATTATTATTAATGCCCTAATAAACTATCTATTAAGACATTTTTAAATGCCTCTTAATTCAAAATTTGTTGTAGTGGTTAGTGAAAGAATAAGATTTATTTAGCACTATAGTAGCTGAAAGATAAAGGGCTTAGAGGCATGAGACAAAGATAATGAGTGCATCATTTGTAATTTGAACAAATTAATTGTGATTAACAGACAATATAGGATAAAT
This sequence comes from Diospyros lotus, assembly GCF_014633365.1. Taxonomy (NCBI): domain Eukaryota; kingdom Viridiplantae; phylum Streptophyta; class Magnoliopsida; order Ericales; family Ebenaceae; genus Diospyros; species Diospyros lotus. The sequence continues at coordinate 28,838,131 of NC_068347.1, read as the reverse complement.
TATGACATATTTGTAAAAGTTAAAAAGATTGTTACCATTTTCAAAAGGCACAAAGACATCTCCTATGGTTTTACTCAATTTTAAGAGAGTTTGGAGTAATTATTTCTACACTTATTGCTTATATATACATAAATTCAATGCTATAATTTAGAAATATGTGGCTCATTTTTTTTTTTGCAAACAGTTGTAATATCCTTAGAATCAAGTATTTATATACAATTATATCCATGAATGACCAGATCCATCATAATGTATCAAATTTGACCATATCTGTATGTTAAAGAACTGGATTTGTTGTGCATAATTTTCACTGGATTTGGATCAGATCCAACTTATTGATTATCCTAAAATAAACCACTGGCTTCCTCCACTATAATTAAGGCTTCAAGTAAATAGAGACACTCACAGGTGACTTAGATCTCAGTTTGATTTAGGCCGGTTCGAGTATGATTATTTAGTTAAAAAAATTACTTTGTCAAGCTAAAAATTATTGATTGTTGTAATATCGAGTTTAGAAAATTGTAGTATATATCAAGAATAAGTAAATAAATAAACAACACCAGTTGAATACCTTTTGGGCTGAATGTAGATAAGGAACTCTCGAATTAAGCGTGCTTGAACTAAGAAAGTTTAAGGAAAGGTAACCACCTGGGAAATTCGTATAGGCCAATTAGGGTAAATTGCTGTGATCCTTCCTATTGCTTGATGCGAGATGTTACAGGTGATATCATAGTTGACCATTGGTAAAGGCGATCCGATGAGGGAGATGAGTGGCGCTGGGGCTCAAAGGCCTGTTCAAGAAGCAGTTTCTGACGAACTTATAGGATGGCAGCCTCTAAAGGGAAGAAGATCTGGGACCAGTTGTAAGATTGCATGACGAATACGTCATGTGCTCAAGAGAGAGAACGTAATATCCCAAGAACCCAGAAAATAGTGGTATATATCGAAGATAAGTAAAGAAGAAAATAACACCAACTGTATACTTTTTTGGCTGAATGTAAATAAGAAACTCCTGGGTTAAGCGTGTTTGAGCTGGGGAAACTCAATGATAGGTGACCCCCTGAGAAGTTCGTGTAGATCTTTCAAGATAAGTTGTTCCGATCTTTTTTATTACTCGATGCAGGATATTACAATTGTAAACTCAACTTACTTATATGTTTAGGACTTGTTTTGAAATAATCTGTGTGACTTTCAATTGAAATTTTTATTTCATGATTTTATATTATTTAAAATAAAAATATGTATTCAAATAAACTAATTTATATAAATTTAAACAATCGGCACTCCTTGAAGCTACTAAAAGTGAGTTCTGTTATATAGTTAAAGAGTTTGCCCTCTACCATCAGAATTGGTACCAAAGCAATTTCCCTTCCTAATAAGAAAATTAATATAGAAAGGAAATCAATACATTGTCAATGTTTTATTAAAATACAATACTTCATTAAAAAAATAAGACGTGTTATAATCACATCTAACAAATTGTTGAATATATGATGGAGTCCTATATAGAGACGTTAAACTAGATGAATTTGGCTTAACCCAATCTATTTGTTGAAAAGAGTATATAGGTCGATACCCTGCCTAAATTAGCCCAACTAAATAATAAAATTTGGATCTAGCCTAAATTCACAAGGTTAATTAAAACTCAATGTTCGTTTAAAATTTTTGCTTATTCACTATTCTTAAAAATCATTGTTTTACCCTTTTGTTTTCCTGGTAAAATACATGTTCATGGCCTCAAAATATATAAAATTATAATTTGTGTACAAAATTCATCTTACTTGAATATCATTCCATCCAAAATAAAAAATGAGAGTTTTTTTATGTCCTAGCACATCGTTGTGCTTACACTAGTCTAGTTTTTTTAATTGTTTAACTATTTCAATGATATTCAATTTTAATCAGTCATAAACCATTATAAAACTTAATAAAAATGATATATAAAAAAAACATGAGACTAAAAACAAAGAAGAATGTAAAAAGCTGAGGGGAAGATAACATATGTACAGAATAAATAGTCTGGAAGAAGAGAGACGTAACCATCTCGAAATGGAAAAGCAACGAAAAAAATTTTTGACAGTGCAACGACTGGTGAGCCAACAAACCCAGATGAGCTGGGCATGAAAGAAGCAAGAGCACAGGAGGGCTGGTACCATAGATAAAGCGCCATGGACACAACATCCTGCCTCCAAAACAAAGCATCTCAACAGGGATGAGAGGTCTGGTCTCTCGACAGCCTCCAAACATGGCGAAGAGCATGACTCTGAAGGGATAACCTGAAGCAAATAGTCGTCAGTCGAGCCCACACAGCACACTGAATCAAATGAGCCAGTTGAGAAGCTGATCTCTCTTGATCACGAAAACACCTGTTATTGCGCTCCCTCCAGATGAAATAAACCATAGCATAAAGCACTAATCTGTTAGCCACATGCCAAGGACTCTTGCCGCTCCATCTAGTTGCAGCCCAAAGAACTCTAATGTCCCATCTGCACTAAGGCCAGCTGAATTTCTTCGATATACAGAAAAAGGACAACACCTTACGCGAGTAGCTACACTGGAAGAAAAGATGGCTATGTCTCTCAACATCCGCCCTGCAAAGGAAACATCTATTCGGGAAAGACAAAAACATGTTAATACGATCAAGAGTAAATAAATGTTCCCGAATTGCAAGCCAAAAGATAAACGAGTGGGCAGGGATATTAACAGACAACCAAACTAAATGATACCAAGGAACCTGGGAGTGTTGAGTTTGGATTGCCTGGAAGGCAGTCCTAACTGAGAAGAGCCCATTTACGGTTGGAAGCCAAAAAGGCTCGTTATGACAGCCAGGGCTAGGCAGCCTAGGAAGGTGGCTTCCACAGAAATCAAGGGATATAGAACTAAGGGTCTCCATCTGAGACCAAGCACCATCCTCAATAAAATCCGAAACCTTAGCCAAGATAGGGATGCCTAATTGATGAGGTAACTAGCGAGGGAAGCAATCAATAAGCACACCCAACAGGTGCCACTGATCATACCAAAAGAACGTGCTACAACCATCCCCTATCATTCGCCCAAAAAAAAGGCTTTAGGATTCCCCGTAATAAGAGCAGCTTCCTCCAATACCACGGGCAGGCATACGGAATCTTAAGAAGCCAAAAACAAGTTTCTCTTACCCGATAAGTGTGCACCCACTGCACCCATAAGGACTCTCTATCCTCAGCCAGCAGACGCCACATAAGCTTGGCAACTAAGGATTGATTCCACACATAGAGAGGCTTAAGGCTGAGGCCACCTTGCATCTTCGGGCAGCAAATATCACGCCAAGCAACTTTCGCTTTATGGGGGTCTGCCTCATTACCACTCCAGATGAAGTTTCGAATAAGTTGCTCAATTTCATTAATCACCTTCTTTGGGAGGATAAACACCGAGGCCTAGTACACATAAATAGTGGAAAGGACCGACTGCACTAACTGCAAGTGACCCCCAAAAGAAAGGGCCTTACTGCGCCACTGATTAGTGGTTAATTTTGTAAAAATTTTGTTATAATTATACCCTTCTTTCGATCTTAAATATGGTTTAAATTAGATATTAATATATATTTTATGGTTATATGTAAATTTAAATTGAAAGATGAATGAAATGAAGTTCTAAAGTAAATAATAATAATATATAAAATTATATATAATACATATATATCATTATATGCATGCATGTAATATATATATAATATAATCTAATATATATATGTGCCATGTGTACTACATATATATAACATATAATTTATTAATAACATTAAATTATTTTTATTTTTTTTAGGCATGAAGAATTCAAGCCCATGAAGACTTAAAGTCCATGAAGAATTCAAGTCCATGAAGAAATCAAAGCCATGGAGAAATCAAGTCCATGAAGAAATCAAACCCATGAAAAATTAAAGTCCATGAAGAATTCAAGCCCATGAAGAATTAAGGCCCAATTTGAGCAACTCATGGAAAATATTATTTGGAGAAGGCCCAAGGATTATTTTTAATCCTAATGAAGATTAAAAACCAATTTATAGAAATCTATTTTTATTTTTTATGTGAGAGCTTTATTAGGTGTGTTTTTTAGCTAAAATCCATTTAACTATTAGGTGGATATTATAGCTAAAATCCATTTAACTTTATGAGTGCTTTATTAGGTATGTATTTTAGCTAAAATCCATTTAATATTAGGTGTGTATTATAGCTAAAATCCATTTAACTTTAAGTGTGTGAGTGCCCATTAGATATAATTATGTCTAATTGAATAATTGAAATTGTGTGGTTTGTATTGCATCTTGTTGCCTATAAATAGCTCACTTGATTGCATTTGTAAGTGTGATTATTATTCTTGAATAAAAGTTTAGTTGTTTCCTTATAATTCTTTCTTTGAGAATTGTTCTTGTTCTTTCTCATTTTCTTTAGTACTTTCTCTTATAATCTTACTTTTTTTTCTTTCTTCTTTTAAATTCTTATGTCATTTATTATTACTTTATTATTCACCGCCTAAATGGCCGGTTAGTTTATGCCTTTAAATTTCTGCAATTTTAATTCTTGTCATTTAATTATCCACCGCCTAAATGGCCGGTTAGTTTATGCTTTTAAATTTCTTGTCATTTAAATTCTGTTATTTAAATTACGTCATTTAAATTTCTGTCAATTAACTTTCAAATAAAAATGAGTAGTTAAATCTAATCTTGGGTTAAGGCAAGGACAGTGTCCAATGCCAATGATTCCCAAAGAAAGCTGCGCTTTAAATAAGTAACATTAATTTAAATTTCAGTATGAGTGTGTATTAATTATTAAAAAATCACTAGGTTTGGATTGGAGCGTAAGCCTAACTTAGAGCTTTCATGCCATGTATGAGAGTTACTAGAACTGGAAACGCTATCATACCCAAACCCGGATGATTAATTTAGTTGTTTTGTATATTAATTGTAATTGGATTTATGGTAGTTGCTTAAATTAGAATCCCGCATATCATGTATGTGGATTGCTTAACCTAGAACTATCATCATCTCTAATTGCATTTAATAACAAACCCTCATATCTGAAATTAAATTAATGTTGCTAATCTTATATGCTAAAATTTGGGAATCAACGGGTTGGTACTGAAATTGTCTTAACTCAAGCACTATCCAAATTCATATTTTTACGTTTAATGTTTATTTCAATTTTTGCCTTACTTTATTTTCTAGTATCTGTTGTCTAAAAACAAAACCATAAAAAATCTTGTTGTCAATTTGTCCAAATGCGTGTGCGTGTGTGTGACATTCTTTTTCTTTTGCCATAAATAAATCTCTCAGTGGACGACCTGGATTCATCCAGAAAATATAAATTTAAATTTGGACTACAACTACACTCGTACACTGGCGAGTATAAACCTCTCACTAAAATAAAAAAAATATAAAAGTTTTATTATGATTTGTTTTTATTGTGTTTTAATTGCAGGGTGAGAGTGCAGTCAGCCACGCACAAATTTTGTTCCTCACTCTATCAATAACGGGCTGACAGTCTCCATAGGAGAGCTTAGAGGAAAGCAGAGGGACCCCCAAATATCGCATAGGCAGATTCCCTCTACGAAACCCAGATGCACTATAAATAGCTTCACGAAGGGTTAGGTCCTTGCATGAGACGAAACAATCACTCTTGGAAGGTGTAACGCCCCGCTTTCCCTGGCGTGTTATAAATTGGGACAATTCCGGGATAATAAAATTTTTCTTTTCAAACTTAATTCTCAATCACGTCATATCTCGAATCCGTCCCAGAATTCCCAATCATCTTTCTCGAAAGAGAATCACTATACACATCAAGTGCGGAAGGAAATATCGAAACCTGATATTTTAACATTAATCATAAATAAATTCAACATTTCTCAAAACGTTCAGAATCTAAAGTAGCAGAACTCAAATATAGGGGCTACGTAACATACATTTCATTCTTCCTGCACTCTGCTAAGTGCCATTTCATGCCTCATTTATTCTTGTATCTGCTACAATTTCCTCCTGGAAAGTTTGAATATTCCAGGGGCAAAACCCAAGTTAGATGATAAATCATCTAAGTAAGGGTACATAATGTTATGTCATGTGTGTATGCAATGTTTTTCATCGTAGATGTCAACTGCACCCCTCATGTTGCCTACCATTTTTGCGGCCCCCTCTTTCGAGACCGAGATGTATGGGTACACCCTTGGTAAAGCAGCGGTGCCAGTTCGTACTCCCTACGGCCACAAATGCGCGTGATCAATGATATCAACATGTATTTATGCATTTCATAGTCATGTATGTAGTCTACGTGATGGATACATATCAGGGCATGTCAATATGATGAAAAAATTTTCGAGGAAGTACCACTTACCTTCTCAAGCTTATCGGGCTACCTCGAAATCCGTGCTGTGCCTTGCCTCGATTTGCGTGCCAACCTCAAAATTTATACAAGTTTCTTCAACTTCAGCCTCAAAGTATCCTAATCATCATAATTATTTAAATAAATATTAAAACTTATTTTTTTATAATTTCTGGCATTTTCTATAATTTTCTGTCTATTTCTTCTTATTTTCCCTCAATAATTCCAAATTAAATATTTCTAGAAATATTTTCTCAAATATTTCACTACGATAATTCATCAAATAATATTTGAAATTTCTGAAATTTTCTAGAGAATTTTACTCACCTTGACTTAGCATCACCGGTTTCCTCGATATGCGTGTCATATTCCCGAAACACGTGCTCGGGCAGTTTTTCTCACCAAAATCTCCGGGATATCATCGAAACATAATTCCCTATTTTCTAGAATTTTTATGGGATTTTTCTAACATTTCCTCTATTTTTTCCTAATTTTTCTTTCTTCTTTTCTTTTTCTCTTTCTTTTTCTTTCTCCTCTCTTCTTCTTCCTCCCGCTTCCCCTGCATCTTGCAACTCTCTCTTTCCTCTTTTCTTTCTTTCTTTCTTTTTCTTTCTTCTTCTTCTTCTCTTTTTCTTCTTCCTTCCCTTATTCTTCTTCTTCTTCTTCTTCCTTCTCTTCTTCTTCTTCTTATTCTTCTTCTCTTCCTTTCTCTATTCTTCTTCTTCGCACAGCCTATGCGCGCGCAAACCAGCCCTACCGCGCCGTCGCGATCCCAACCTTGCCATCGCCTGATCCGGCCTTGCCGCCCTCGCCGCCATACACGCTGGCACCTCGCGAGCCACTGGCCGTGGCTGGTTACTCTTTGCTGGTTGCGGCCATGGCTGCCGCAAGCTGTTGCGGCCCATTCCGGTGGCCTTTGGCCACCCTCACGACTACCTTCGACCGCCAGCCTCGGCTCCCACTCTCTCTCGCAACTCTCTCTCTTGACTCTCCTCTTGATGCTTCTCACACGGCCAAACGTATCCCAATTTATAGAACTCTCTGCCTTGGCCGCTACTCCACATTAATTGCTCCAAATCTTCATATGCTACCTTTTACAGAATTCACGCTGCCACAATCTTCCTATTTTGCGCAAATCTGGGATGGAAAAGCATGGTTGTGGCATGGAATGAGCTTGTAGGGAATGGCATGAAGTATGGAGATGGCTGGCTGCCATCACTCACGTGCACACACAGCACGTCTGCATATATATATATATAGTACACCATATTAATTAATCAATCTCTCTACGCCATGATTCTTGCGGATTGCTCTCAATTCTTGCAACAAATTTCTTGCAAATCTTAGCCATGAAAATCTCACAGAAAATGCAAATCTTAGCCATGAAAATCTCACAGAAAATGGCCATTCACGCACACACAGCAACACCCATATATATATATACTATATATATATATATTATATTTTACACTTAATATATATAAAAATTACGCATTAATCTTAAATTTTAGCTTAAATTTATTAGAATAATTCTCTAATTACAATAATATTCTCAAACACTGAATTAATTTGCATTTCGATACAGAAAACGCAAAATTAATAACTTTCAAGTTACTCTATATAGACAATTTTGCCCAGTGTCCTCACCGGGCTGTCGATTAATCCCGAAACCACTAAAAGGTTGCTCATTACGCAAAATCGGAGCCCCCTAGGGTTCCGTTGATTTTTTGGGAGTCCCCTACGACAATTCGATTTTATAGCCTAAATGACAGTTGTATTTTAGCTGTACCGAAAATCGTTCCCGATCCAATTTCTTTTGCCACCATAAATCTTAACTCGATACGCTCGTCGAGACCATATAATTTTCCTTAGACAATTTCACTCCGAGGCATTCTCTACAGTTGATTTGGTACTTATAACTGCTATCAAACCAATTTTTCAGTATTCTAAAATTATTAAAATTACGTGGCAACCTTATCTAAACATGGGGTATTACAGAAGTATTGGAAACTAGGCCCGACAAAGAGGAAAAACGCTCCAAATATGACTTCAAGATGTTGACTTAGGAGGGGTCACCATGAGAGAACAAGAGCAAATCGTCTGCAAACATGAGCATCACCAACCTAGTCTGCTCACATTTCTAGTGGTATTGGAAATCTGAAGTCGTCGAGTGGTGCTTGACAATACCTTGCAGGACTTGCATAACTAGAACAAATAGGTAAGGAAACAGGGGATCCCCTTGCCTCAGCCCCCTTCCCCCAGGGAAGAAACCATTTAACTGACCATTGATCTTAACCGAATAACAGGGGGTCGAGATGCACTCTCGAATCCAGTCACAAAATTGAGGAGGAAAATTCATCAACTGAAGGGTCATCAGGAGAAAGTCCCACTCAATAGTATCATAGGCCTTAGCCAGATCAACTTTCATAACACAACGGGGGGGCCCCTTGTGAAGATGGTATTGAAAAACCAACTCCTGGGTGAGCAGAACATTATCCCCAATCGAACGCCTAGGAACAAAGGCCGCTTGAGACACATCCACCAAACCAGAGAGCACCGGCTTAATCCTGTTAGCCAAGATTTTGGTAATGACTTTATACAAGACATTACAGCAAGAAATAGGCCTAAACTGGGATGGCGTATCAGGGTGAGGCACCTTGGGAATGAGACTAATAATGGTTGCGTTGACTTGACTCAAGAGGCGACTAGAGGCGAAAAAGCTTTGAATGGCCTTGACCACATTCGCACCCACGATATCCCAAGACTTTTTGAAAAACTTGGCTGTGAATCCATCTGGCCCAGGGGCTTTATCATCGCCCATACTGAAGAGGGCATCCTTAACCTCCTCTGCAGAAACCTCAGCAATAAGCCTAGCCCCTTGGTCTTGCTCCAAACGTTTGTCAATGAAGGGGGCCATATCAAAAGGGTTAAAGGGAGAGTTCCGAGAACTTTGCCCATAGAGATTATGGAAGTAGGACACCAAAACGTCTGCAACCTCCTATTTGGATTCTGTGAGGGTGCCATCTTCTCTCAGAAGGTTCATAATACGGTGATTATTACACCTAGCATGCATGGATTGGAAGAAGTATCGAGAGCATCTATCTCTCTCAGCTGACCACCTAATCCGAACACGAAGGCGAAAGTGGTCAGACTCTTGCGCAAGGGCCACTAGAAGGTCCCTGTTCAACTCAAGCTCCTGGTGGTGAAGGACAAAGTCATGGGGATTATCCTGCAACCGATGTTGGATACTAAGAAGATGATTCCTAAGGGATAAGACCATGTCAGAAACATGGCCCCTAGACCTATTAAGAGTCTTCATAGCATTTTTGATTGCTTTGAACTTTTGAACAACCTGAAACATGGGAACTCCAGGGATTTGCCTAATCCAACTAGCTTCCACCCTGTCTAAGAAGAGAGGGTGATCAACAAGATGGTTAAGGAACCTAAAAGGGGAACCCTTATGCTGAAAGTCTCCTGACAAAGCCACCACAACAGGGCTGTGGTCAGAAATCCCTGGCTGAAGAAATAGTCTTACTATCCGGATAATGGGCAAGCCAATCATCATTGACCAAGGCTCTATCAAGCTTCCTAAGGATACACTCTTCACCAAACCTCTTATTAGTCCACGTCCACTTAGGGCCACTATAAGCCAAATCCTGAAGCGAGGCAGAAGAAAGAAAATCGTTAAACCTACGCATACCCAGGGAGAAAGAGGTATTGTCACCCTTCATCTCAAAACAATTGTGGCACACATTGAAGTCCCCCAAAAGGAGCCAAGGGTCAGATACGCCAATAGCTGTGAGGGAATTCCAATATCGTTCCAAGATTGACATTCTTTTTTCATTCACTTGTAATATCCATACCACATAATAAGTCCCGTAAGTTCAAAAACTCAATAAGTGTCCATATGTATAAAAATCATGTGAATTTATGTAGTGAAATGTTAAGTAAAATATGCATTATGAACTTGAGACATATTAGTAAATTTTTTTAAGTTGTTTATAGCAACATATCGTACGCCTAAAGTTTTTTTAAGTTGTTTATAGCAACATATCATACACCCAAATTAAGTTTGATTTTTCAAGTCCCCTTTCCCCTGATATCATAATTGGAAGTTTTGATTTAGGCCTAATCCATTTTGACCAATTAACTCTAAAGTGTTATGAAACCAGATTGACAATAAACTACAATCAAATCAATCAACCACACTCAAACATAAAATGTATGTGTAAAACTCAAGTGAGGAAAAATCATGGGCAAAAATAATAAAATATCACTAATTAAATATTAATAATACAAAAGTGATATAATTGTAACTAATTTCAAAACATTGGATACCTATTTATAAATCTAAAATTATTTGTAGATGTGCACATGAAACCATGTTTTGACAAAAAAATTATTCATGAGTATATTTATCAAAATGAAATAAATCTAACTTAAAGTCGAATTTGACATCATCATAATCATAGTCAAATTTGAAATCATAATTATGATTAAATTATGAGTCCAAATTTCAGTCAAATTTGAATTTTGGGTCACAATTATAACAAGTTCTACCTTGGCACGAAATTCAAATATAGAATGATTCAAAAAAAAAAATTTCCAAACAAATTATAGAGAGTTAATATTCTAATAGATACCAACCAAAACTACACCACAAAAAATACTACCTAAATCCACGCAACGGTTACGGTAGTGGATATCTTCAACCATACTTAAAATATAATCAAATATCAACCTTAACATATATTTGTTGATCTTAATAACTCCGTATTTATTAATATAAATCCCCCTTGGTAACTCCATCTTTATATAAATTCATCCGTCTAAAATGGCACGCATCGTAACCTGCCATTGCGATAATCAAATATTCCGATCTAATAATGGAAATCATATTTCAAGATAGCCAATATGAAGATCAAATAATCCAAAATAATGCCAAAATGATCCATAAACAAAATCTCAATTGAAAACAAACAAAAATACTAGGTCCATGCCAAATTTGGATATAAAAAATAGAACTGGATCTGTTAATCTGACTAACTGGATTTGAAGCAAATAGGATCCTGACGAGTTGGGTAGACCAAGATTTGGGCCAAACTCAGGTGTGTTATAACCTTGAAGCTTGCTGCAATGGGGGGAACTCAATCGACAATGACAAATGTGTTGATGAATGGCAAGCAGCAATGAAGATTTGATAGTTGATCAACGACGATAGACGAGGATGTTGATGGCTGGCGATGGAGACCATATCATAATTAGAAGACGATTCATGAGACTATTCCTTCAGATAAGATAAATTTCACTTAAAATCGAATTTGACAACATCATAATTACAGTTAAATTATGAATTACATTCTCTGTCAAATTTAAATTCCATATTACAATTGTAACATGAACAATCATCCTCACTCCATATACTATTCATCTTTATTCATTCTCATATTTAATAGTGTATAACACCAAATACTATACGGAGGTTGACTCACAGCCCAAATACTTCACCTATTTTTGTAAACCATCGTATATTTTTTATTTTTAAGACAAATCTCACCTTTAAATTTTAAATTAAAATTTAATTTGTATGTTTAAACATATTATACCTCAATGAAAATATGATAAAAGACAGAAATACATGAAAATATATAATTCATGTAGTCGATCTCACATAGTGGGATAAAGGCTAGATATGTTGTTATTGTCGTTGTTTAAACATATTATAATTTAGGTCACCCATGTGAAATACAATGTAATTTTGTTAAAAGGCTTATTTACCCAAAAAATGCTAATTAAGAGGTTGCTCAATTCAATTTTAAATATTTAAATTTATTATAGACTTATATATTTAAATATGAGATTTGAAATTACATACATTTCTATTAAATGAATTAAATATTTAAACTCCTTACATGTTAAGCAGAGTAGTAACTAATCTATATAATTTTTTAAAATATTTTTTATTTTAAACATAATCAGATTTTAAATTTTAAATGCAATTAAAGAATTTGTTAAGTAAATTAAATGTTTATTATAATATAAAAATTAAAATTTCATAATATATTTTTAAATTTTTTAACACAATTAAAATTAGTTGGACAAATTTGTCGTAACTTTGCTCGTGAACTTAAAAATTATCGATTCTACATGACTCCTTGTGTTAGCCTTAGCTTGTGAGGTCTCATTGGGTGCTTATGGTTGCAACTTAATTATAGGTTTAATTGTATGATGAATTAATTTTAATTTTAATAATTTAATAAAAAAAAAAATAATGATAGTCGACTGTAGCAATGGGGGGGGGGGGGGGGGGGGTGATTAAATCAAGCCGACTCCATGGACACGCTTTATCACCATCCGACCATAAGTATGTGAATCAAGCAAGTCTAGGTCCAAAACCGGGACTACTACCATACCCCGACCAGTTATAATTTTTTATTCCATTTTATTATTTTTATTTGTTATCAAATAAACCGGGAGTTGTCATGTGTTCGCGTGACAGCGGATAAAATTGGCGTCCCTGCTGCTGCCAAAAGGACGGGCACGGAAACATTTGACGGGGCGAGAGAGAGAGAGAGAGAGAGAGAGAGGCGAAGGTTCAGTGCGACGTCAATGGCCGTTTAGGGTTTGCTATTGGTCCTCCGAAGTCCGAAGCCAAGCCTCCCCGGTTTTGTTTTCTTGTCCCCTTTTTTTCTTTCCTCACCCTTCCAAACCCTAATTTCCTTCCAACCCACGCTTCACAATTCACTATCTGTGGGTTTGTACTGTGAACTTCAATTTGGTGAGGGCGGACCTCTAATGGGCGCTCAAGAGAAATCAACGGCGGCGAAAAATTATATGCAGGTGAGTGGTTCCACTCTGTGCAAAGGCGTACTAGAATTGAGGTTACCATAGTTTACTTGCTGTTGCTTACCTTTATGAATCTTGAGCTAGGTCTTGTTAACATTGTTCCCTTAAATACATAGTTTTATATTTGCAGTTTACTTCCTTTTGACTGTTCAATTAATTTATTTCTGATAGCGAGAGCTTAAATTGCAATATAATGATTTTGATCTGTTTCTGTTTTAGGGCCATAACATAATTTTATTTTGACAACTGATGATTGGTCTGTGGTGTTTTATGTGCTTTAGATAACTGCAATTTTGACGTCCTTTTCACAAGGTTTCTTAGTTGGTTTAGTAGCTGGGGAAACATTTGGATGTTGCTCACACTTGTAGGAAACATTTTAATTTTCTGAACTGTGGCATCTGGTGGACTCGGGTATATTCATACTGGAGTCCTCTTTAGCTGATGGTAAAGGATATTTAATGTGAACTTCTTTATGCTAGTGGTAAGTGTCTATAGAGCATATAGTTTCTAATGTTGCAACGCAATATTTGTTTCTTGATTGAATAGATTCAAGAAATATCTATTCCATCTGTGCTCAACAAATTGCTTAGTAAAAATATATAGACTAAGTTGAGCAGCATGAAACCAAATATATAGAATGTAAATTTAGTAAAAATACAAGTGTGGATGATGGTTATGGTGAGACTTGAAGATTAATTCTTCCTAATAAATATTAGTTTCGATATCTTGGACCAATCATCCAAAAAGATGGATATATTAATAAGAATATTAACCATTGAATTAAGGCAAGATAGTTAAATTGGAAAAGCGTGTCTGACTTTTATGTGAGAGTAAATTTTGTTAAATCTAAAAGGAAAATTATAGGATGACTATAAAACCTGCTTTGTTGTATGGCACATAATGTTGGGCAGTAAAGCCCCAATATATGCAAAATCATAATGGAAATGAGGATGTTAAGATGGATGTGTGATCATACAAGAAAAACAGAAAACCAGAAATGAGGTTATTTGTATAAGGTTGGAGTGACTCTATGCATGAGATATGGTTAAAGTGGTTTGATTTTGCAAGAAGAAGACCGATAGAAACTCCTATGAGGAGAGTGAATGGAATAGAGCAAGTTTTTAACAGAGTAGGTAGAGAAACATCAACAAAAATTTGGTGGGAGACTCTTAACCATGATATGAGTTATAAGGGCCTTACTGAAGATGTGGTCATAGATAAAAATGATTGGCGAACTAGAATTTATGTAGCTGCTCCCACCCACTGATTAAGGGTTGCTATGTTGTTATTGTTGTTTATTTTATAAGTCAGAATATTGCTTATCTGCACTCATTATTAATATACATAATGCTTTATCTTGTCTTATTATTGTTGTTGCCATTTTTGCACTGGATTTTTTGTTATTCTTACATTTGTGGTGCCTCCTTTGTGCTGTTTCTAAGGAAATGGTTGCATAAAAGCTAATTTTCTCTAGTACTGAATCAATCAGATTTGGTTTTGAAGCTTTTTTGAGTAGTCAATTTGATAAAATGGCTCACATTTTGTCTACCTGTCCTTCTGAGGTATTTTTTTTTATCGTTTGGAATTATATTGAGGCATAACATGCACAGATGGTTTATGGTTATACATATTTATCTAACTGATTGAAAGAACCGTATTCTTTCTGTGATTAGAAGTTGGATTTTGAATAGATCTTCTTGCCACCGTATATTGGTGAATTTGATAATTGTGTTACATAGATATAAATGATTGATGAGCTAGAATTCAAACCCATCTAGTGGTGATTAAAGGCTTTATGTGTTGTTAATGATTGTGTTGCACATTGTTCTTTAATTCTAAGTGAGAATTCTTATAATCTCAATCAGTCAATCTTATAATGAAAGTGTTTCTGATTATCATTCATTTGCAATTAAATTTCAGCGTGTCAAAGTCTATCGTCTGAACACTGAAGGGAAGTGGGATGACCAAGGAACTGGGCATGTCACTGTTGATTATTTGGAGGTCTGGTTGTTTACACGATCTGTCCTCCTTTTGGAATGCAAAGTTTGTAGTCAACTTTTCTTTGTGAAAAGGATTGTGGGAAATTTTACTTGTGTTTTATTGAATCCATATGTCATGATGCAGGGATCTCAAGACTTGGGACTGTTTGTTGTTGATGAAGACGACAATGAAACATTATTGTCACACCGTATTAGTTCAGATGATATTTATCGAAAGCAAGAAGGTATTCCTTTTGTTTATGCAAATGCCTACTGTAATAGTCTTTTCCCATTTGGTTGCTGATAAAATAGTAAGAAGCATTGGGAATTTAAAGAAGATGCCATGCCTATAACGGAGAATTGAAAGACAGTGATACCTGTGTAACACTTCCCAACACTTGTAAGTAATGCATCCCAATGTGTGGAAGCATCTAATAGTTTGTTATAACAGTTTGTTGCTGCTGCTATGTTTGTGTTTAAATTGATGTAGTTTGTAGCTGCAATTTATGTTTTGATTATTGATGTTTCTAGTATAGGCGGTATTCTTATTTCCGATGATCAAGCTGCCTATATAAGTAGCTTATAGTCCTTTTGTATGGTTTAACTTTCATTTTCTGATTCTCTGAATAAAAGTTCTACCCGAGGTATTATTTTTCTCTCTCTCTCGTTATGTCCTTGATCTAAACCTAGGGTTTCTACATGGTATCAAAGCTATTTGCTCTTCTCTAATGGCCTCAAATCAATCCTCCTCTCCTTCTCCTCGATCCTCGTCTTCTTTGTCGTCTGCTTCTCAAGCTGATTTCTCAGCAGTAGCAAAAGCTTTTAGTTTCATTCCGATAAAGCTTGATTCCAGTAACTATATTTTCTGGAAAGCTCAAATTCTTACTACAATTCGAGCATTTGATATGGTCTTGTTCCTTAACAAAACCACTCCTCCTATTAAAAGTCTACCCGATCCAAATAGAGAAGATGCAATTATCAATCTAGAATACTTGAGCTAGATCCGATCTGATCAGCTCTTGTTGGGATGGCTCTTCTCAACAATTGGCGAAGAAGTTTTAGCGCAGGTGATTCACTGTGAATCATCTGCCGAGGTATGACTTACTTTAGAAAATCTTTATGCTCGCCAGACCATGGCTAAATCATTTCAATTGAAGCAGAAATTAAGATCAATCAAGAAGGATGACCTCTTGATAAATGATTACATTATGAAATTAAGACAATCGGTCATTCTCTAGCTGCTATAGGCGAGGCATTAACCGATAAAGATTTATTGCTTGCAATCTTGAATGGACTAGATCGTGATTATGAAACTGTTGTGACCCTAATTACATATCAAATGGATGAAATTGATTTGGAGAAAGTTCAGTATTTACTTCTAATGCATGAGCAACGATTGTCAATTAAGAATTCATCGTTGAGTGCTTCCTCTTTGAATTTAGTTATGCATGCAAATGTCGCGTCTTCTAATTCATAGAATAATACTGGCTTTGGTGACAATAATAGAGGAGGCTATTCAGTAAGAGGAAGCAATTTTATGAATAGAGGAGGGAGAGGTCGAGGAAGAGCGTCCAATAGAAAAATTTATTGTTAGTTGTGTGGCAAACTAGGTCATTTTGTTGATAGTGTTATCATCGCTTTGATAAGAATTTTCAGCGACAAGTAGCAAATGATGGGAATCAGTATAATAATAGAGCTTATATGGCCTCCTTTAGTGATTCTAATGGAGCCTATATGAGTGAGACAAGTTCTATGTTAGGTTCTCACGATGACAATGACCCTAGATCTTCTACTTCTTCTGATACTTTTGTTGCTCAGTCTTCATTTTTAGATCCTTCTTGGTTTTGTTGATTCCGGAGCAACAAATCATATTACATCAAACCTGAACAACTTATCCTTTCACACACTTTACAATGGTGGAGACAAAGTTGTCATAGGCAACGGTAAGCAGCTGCCTATAACTCATGTCGGTACTAGTCGGTTGTATACTAACCTCAAACCTACTTCAGTCCTTTCAATTCCTAATGTTCTTCATGTTCCAAATGTGAAGAAAAACTAAGTGTTTCTCAATTAACTCGTGATCATAATGTTGTGGCTGAGTTTCACTTGAATGTGTGTTTGATTAAGGACAAAACTACTGGACTGGTGTTGCTCAGGGGACATCTTAAGGATGGGCTCTATCAGTTGCTGCCAGCATCTTGGTTTGTTGTCAACAAGAATTCTGCCCTATCCTTAGAGCCTTTCTCTGTTGATTCAGTTTGTCTTTCTTCGAATACATGTAATAAGCAAAAAGCATGTAAAAAATAGAACTCATTTAGTCATGAGCTGTCGAATCTTGTAAATGTTGCTCAAAGCACTAATGATTGTCAGCAATGGCATGTTAGATTGGGACACCCCTCCTTGAATGTTCTAAAACTTGTATTGAATAAAATTGGTGTGTCTTGTTCACTCTCCAATTTGTCATTTTGTGACTTGTGTAAAGTTGGAAAGTTAAGTCAACTTCCTTTTTATAGCTGGGAAACTACAGCTACAAAACCATTAGAATTGGTTTATTCAGATCTTTGGGGACTTGCACCTTGTGTCAATTGAAGGATTTCGATACTATATAATCTTTGTGGATACTTTCACTCGATACACTTGGCTTTACCCTTTAAAACTTAAATCTGATGCCTTTTCAGCTTTCACTAAACAACAACAACAACATATCCAGCCTTTATCCCACTATGTGGGGTCGGCTACATGAATTCTAGACTTCCATGTATTTCTATCTTCTATCATATCTTCATTGAGATCCATACACTTCATATCAAACTTTAATGTCTCCCTCAAAGTCTTCTTAGGTCTGCCTCTACCTCTTTTTTTGATTAATTGTTCCATTTCATCAACTCTCCTCACAGGAGCGTCTCTTGGTCTCCTTCTCACATGACCAAACCATCTTAGTCTAGTCTCCCTCATCTTCTCCTCTATTGGCACTACTCCTATCTTATTACGAATAACTTCATTTCTAATTTTATCTTTTCTTGTATGGCCGCACATCCATCTTAACATCCTCATCTCCGCTACACTCGTCTTTTGCTCATGTTGGTATTTGACTGCCCAACATTCTGAACCGTAGAACAAAACTGGTCTTATAGCTGTCCTATAGAATTTTCCTTTCAATTTTAATGGGGTTTTATTATCACATAACACCCCTGATGCATTTCTCCATTTTAGCCAACCTGTCTTAATTCTATGTGTGACATCCTCGTGAATTTCTCCATCTTTTTGAATCACTGATCCCAAATATCGAAAATGGTCTTTTCTTTGTAAGATTTGGTCTTCCAATTTTATTATAACATCCTCCACTCTTGCATTCTTACTAAATTTACATTCCATATATTCTGTTTTCTTTCTGCTTAATTTAAATCCCCTAGATTCTAAATTGTTTCTCCATAACTCAAGCTTAGTGTTCACTCCTTCTTTTGTTTCATCCACCAACACTATGTTGTCTGCGAATAGCATACACCATGGCACATCTGTCTGAATATTTTTAGTGAGTTCATCCATTACTAAAGCAAATAAGTATGGACTTAGTGCAGAACCTTGATGCAATCCTATTGTAATTTTAAACGGTTCAGTATCCCCTCCGCATGTTCTGACCCTTGTCTCTGCACCATGATACATGTCCTTAAGGGCTTGTATATAGGCTATTCGGACTCCTTTCTTCTCTAAAATCCTCCATAATACTTCTCTAGGGACCCTATCATAGGCCTTTTCTAGATCTATAAACACCATATGTAGGTCCTTCTGATGATCCCAATACCTTTCCATTCGGCGCCTCAGTAGGTATATAGCTTCCATTGTTGACCTACCGGACATGAAACCAAACTGATTTTCTGAGACCTCTGTTTCTTTTCTGAGCCTCTGCTCTATTACTCTCTCCCATAGTTTCATGGTATGGCTCATTAACTTAATTCCTCTGTAATTTCACAGTTTTGAACATCTCCTTTGTTCTTATATATAGGGACCAAAGTACTCTTCCTCCACTCATCTGGCATCTTTTTTGATTTAAGAATCGCGTTAAATAATTTCGTTAGCCAGGAGATACCCTCTTCTCCCATGCATTTCCATGCTTCTATTGGTATATTATCCAGTCCCACCGCCTTATGATTTTTCATCTTTTTTAATGCTTGCCTTATTTCATTTGGACTTATGCGTCGATAAAATGTATAGCTCACGTTCCTTTCAGAGTTACTAAGATGTCCCAACCTAACTCTTGTGTCGCCATCATCATTGAATAATTTTGTGAAATACTCATTCCATCTCTCTTTAATCACTCCCTCATTTACTAATACATTTTGATTTTCATCTTTTATGCATTTCACTTGATTTAAATCTCTTGTTTTTCTTTCTCTTGCTTTAGCTAATTTATATATATCCCTTTCTCCATCTTTTGTATCAAGTCGTTTATATAGATTCTCGTATGCTTTTGACCTTGCTTCACTAACAGCTTTTTTTGCTGCCTTTTTTGATTCTTTATAATTTTTTTGATTTTCTTCATTGTTGCACTGATATACAGCCTTATAGCAATTTTTCTTATTTTTAATTTTCAATTGCACTTCTTCATTCCACCACCAAGACTCTTTAAGGTTAGGGGCTCTATCATTTGTCTCTCCAAGCACTATCTTTGCTGTGTTTCTCAGGGCATTAGCCATTTCTCTCCACATTTGGTTTGTCTGTCATTCTCTATTCCATTCTCTTCTACCCCTTAATTTTTCTTTGAAGATTAGTTGTTTCTCCCCTTTTAAATCCCACCAACTGATTCTTGGATTTTGTTTTATGTGATTTTTTCTCTTCCAATTTCTTACTTAGACGTCAAGTACTAGAAGTCTATGTTGAGTAGCCAAACACTCTCCTGGTATCACCTTACAATCCCTACAACATATCCGGTCCTCTTGTCTCATGAGGAAGTAATCTATTTGGGTGCTTGATGTGACATTTTTATATGTGATTAAGTGTTCGTCCTGTTTTTTGAACCTAGTATTGGTTATGATGAGCCCATATGCCATTGCAAAATCTAGAATAGACTTACCCTCATTATTAATTTCCCCGAATCCATACCCTCCATGTACCTCTCTATAGCCGTTTCCGTCTCTACCCATGTGACCATTTAAGTCACCTCCTACAATCACTTTCTCTCCTCTTGGTATCATTTATATGAGTCCCTCTAAGTCCTCCCAGAATTTTACTTTTATCTCCTCACCTAACCCCGCCTGTGGTGCATATGTACTAAAGATATTCATAGTCATTCTTCCTAGAATAACCTTCACCATAATAATCCTATCCCCTATTCTCTTTACATCCACTACCTCATCTACTAAGCTTTTATCCATAATGATCCCCATTCCATTTTTTGCTCGATCATTTCCTGTGTACCATATTTTATATCCATTTTTTGACAAAATTTTTGCTTTTTTCTCTACCCATCTCGTCTCTTGAAGGCACATAATATTAATCTTTCTCCTAATCATCACATCTACCACTTCCATAGCTTTGCCTGTTAATGTTCCTATGTTCCATGACCCAATCCTTAATCTATGATTTTGTTTTTGGCTTTGACTTTGAATTTGATTTTGTTTTTGATTTTGATTTTGTTTTTGGTTTTGGTTTTGATTTTGTTTTTGTTTTTGGCTTTGATTTTGATTTTGATGTTGGACTAACTTCTTTACCCATATCCGTCCAAGCAAATGCGAGAATCCTTGCTCATTTGTCACTACATCCGGGCGCCGATGCAGTGGCCCTAGCTCACTTGACACTACATGCAGGCAGTGTAGCGCGTCGCTATGAAGGGTTACGCCCACGCCCAAACGTTTTTTCATAATTTGTCTAGAGTTCATGTTTTGGATCCGACTAAGTTTTACGTTAACTGTCGGCTACCTAACACAACCCTCCTCCTTTATCCGAGCTTGGGACCATGGAGGGGAGTTTAGAGCATTCTTACTTTATCTTCAATCTAGTGGTATTCAACCTAGATTTACATGTCCACACACACATCAACAAAATGGTGTGGCAGAAAGAAAACATAGACACATAGCTGAAATAGGTCAACATTGTTATCTCATGCCAAATGCCCTTAAAGTTCTAGGTGGAAGCTTTCCAGACATCTCTTCACTTGATAAATTGGTTACTTGCTTCACCTATTAAGTACAACACACCTTTTGAACTGCTCTATCAAAAGCCACTTAACTATCAATTGTTGCAACCCTTTGACTGTGCTTGTTTTCCTTATCTTCGTCCCTACAACAAGCACAAGTTTGACTTTCATTCCACTAAATGTATCTTTATTGGATATACTCAAGCAAGCCATAAGTGCATGCATCTATCAGGGAGAGTGTATGTGTCTTGAAATGTGAAGTTTAATGCTAATGAGTTTCCTTTTCTTACTCTGTTTTCCATCCCTTCTTCTGCTTCTAAAGTTGTGTCGTCCTCTTTGGGGTATTCTATTGACTTTCTTCAACCTATTGTTACTTCTCCTAGTTCTTCAAAATGTCCTCAAGTAACATAGTCCCCTCGGGCTTCAAATCAAACTGATACTACTAGTTCTGAGGCCACAACTCCTTCCACTTCATCTACATTACATAATTTACCCACTCAATCACCAGCCATTATTTCTCCTTTGCCCACCTACAAGGCTGTTCCAACCCTTTCAATTCACCCTATGCTCTCTCGATCTAAAGCCAAACACCTTGTAACCTCTTCCCCTCATGCCTTAGTGAGTAACATTGAATCGTGAGGCTCTTTTAGACTCACAATGGGTTAAAGGCCATGGAAGAAGAGTATTTAGCCTTGCAAAGAAATCACACGTGGGATTTAGTTCCCTTTTCCACGAACATGAACTTAGTTGGTTGTAAGTGGGTGTTCTGGGTGAAATACAATGCTGATGGTTCAATTCTAAAATATAAGGCTAGGTTTGTGGCAAGAGGCTTTCATCAAACACTTGGTGTGGACTATGCAGAGACCTTTAGTCTAGTAGTTAAGGCCCCCACTATTAGAGTATTATTCTCATTAGCCGTGGGATATACAACAAGTGGATGTTAACAATGCATTCCTTAATGGAGACTTGATTGAAACTGTTTATATGGCTCAGCCTGAAGGATTTGTAGATAATCAGTCTCATACTCATGTGTGTCGGTTAAATAAGTCACTCTAAGGCCTTAAGTAGGCTCCTTGAGCATGGTATTCAAAACTGAGAGTTGTCTTAGAATCTTGGGGTTTTGTAAGGTCTATATCAAATGCCTCTTTGTTTTTTAAACGTACAACTACCTATGTGCTCTTTGTTCTAGTCTGTGTTGATGATATACTGCTCACTAGATCGAATTTAACAGTCTTTAATTCTTGCATTCATGATTTAGACACACAATTTGCTCTCGAGACCCTAGGTTTGGTGAATTATTTTCTAGGGTTTGAGACTTATAGAGATGGTAGTGCCCTTTATCTTACTCAGTCTAAGTATTGCTTGATTTGCTGAAAAAGGCAGTGTCGCGACCCTAGGGAGTAGTGTGTAATATTGTAAAATGTTAGGGTCTAAATGAGGAAATAAAGTAGTAGTAGAAATGATGTGAGCAGCTAATTGAAGCCGTTGGGTAGTTAGAAGGTAGTTGATGTAGCTAGAGGTCCTATAAAAGATAGAACTACGGCACTTTGAGGGATATCTTGGAAATGAATAATCAAAGTCTCTCTCTATTGATTCTCTCTTTCATTCCCTCTCGTTCTCTATTTCTCCCTCCCACATTCTATCTGTCTTCCTACATTCATTTCTTTCTTGGAATTCAATCGAAATTCCCTCAATTGTTTAGCCCATAATTTGAGGGTTTGACAGGTAGCCATGCAGAGTTGCAAGCCATGGAGCACACCTATGGCTGCTAGAGTTTCTTTGATTGATGATGGGGATCCTTTTCCTAACCCATCTTTGTATAGGTTGTTAATTGGTTCACTGTAGTATCTCACTTACACACGTCCAAATATAGTGTTTACAATGAAGAAATTGAGCCAATTCTTGTCTAGTCCTAAGTCTCAACACTGGTTAGCATGTAAGAGGTTATCTTGGTATCTTAAAGGCACTATTGGTATGGGTTTGGTTTTTACTCCTTCACCAAATGACTTATCCTTAGTGACTTACGTAGACGTAGATTATGCTGGCTGCAAAGTTACTCGGCATTCTACTAGTGGGTTTTGTGTATATTTTGGCCAAAATCTTATGGTGTGGGGGTCCAAGAAACAATCTATTGTTGCTAGGTCTGTTGGAGAGGCAGAATATTGGGGTAATCGTTGTTGGTGTGATTGAACTAATGTGGTTGAAATCTGTTGAGTTGGGATATCCTTGTGTGACCCCTCCAGTTGTATGGAGTGACAACTTGGCTGTTAAGAGCATGATAGAGAATCCAGTGTTTCATTCTAGGACAAAGCATGTTGAAATCGATGTTCATTTTGTGCGGGAGAAAGTTGAATGCGGTGAAGTGGAGATCAGATATGTTCCAACATCTGATCAAGTAGCAAATATTCTTTCTAAAGGATTGCCTAGAGATTGGTTTGAATTTTTGTGTAAGAAACTTGGTTTAAAAGTGTCACCTGCGTGTGCTGAGTTAAAAACAACTAAAGCTGCTACAACTTTATCCACGGAGTCTGGTTTGAAGGAGAGTGTGGAAGCATCTAAAGCTGAGTTAAAAACAACTAAAGCTGCTGCAGCTTATCCGCAAAGTTCTTGTCTTCTACGGAGTTTGGTTTGAAGGGGAGTGTGGAAGCATCTAATAGTTTGTTATAACAGTTTGTTGTTGCTGCTATGTTTGAGTTTAAATTGATGTAGTTTGTAGCTGCAATTTATGTTTTGATTATTGATGTTTCTAGTATAGGCAGTATTCTTATTTCCGATGATCAAGCTGCCTATATAAATAGCTTATAGTCCTTTTGTATGGTTTAACTTTCATTTTCTGATTCTCTGAATAAAAGTTCTGCTAGAGGTATTATTTTTCTCTCTCTCTCAGTTTTGTTAAAGGCCCAAGGCGCACTAAGGCGCAAAGGGTCTTGGAGCCTGAGGCGCAAGGCGAGGCGTGTGCCTAGCAGGTGTAAGGCGCATGCTGACTAAGAAGAAAGAAAAATATACTTCTTAATTGAATAATAAGTCATAAAATAGATCCTAATCACATATCAACATTTATGTTATCAAAAAATTCAAGAATTCAACATATATTAAATAAATCACAACGTAAACATACTTCATGACATACCTATAAATTTCAGCAAATTAAATCTCACCATATTTCAACAAATCAGAAAAAGGAATCAACATTTAAACACCACAAATAAAAAACAAAATTAGTATTTGACATATATAATTAAAAGACAACAAAATAGTACTAAAAATGTCATTAAACTTAAGCAAAACCCACCAAAAAATGTTAGTTTTAAGATTTTAAGTCAACAATCAACTTAAAAGGAAAAGTTAAATGATCAACCTTAAACCATTAATAGGTCCTAAATGGCTAAATTTTAATTAGGATTAACTAGATATACATAATAACTAGAAATCATCCTCATCATCAAGATCAAATGTATCCATATTTTCATCATCAGAACTATCATCTCCAATATCTTCTTCTACATTATTTCCCTCTCCATCTTCTTCTTCCTCGTCAAGATCCATTGGAGCATTTGAAGTTGATGCCCTTGTCCCCCTCCCCCTTGTCAAATTTGAAGTTGAAGTCGCTTTTGATCTAGTTGAGTGATTAGCTTCTTCAACACCAGATGCCATAGCAACATCAGCCCATGTCAAATCATGATCTTCATGTACCAGCTCATCATCTGACTCTCCAAATTTATCAATTGCCCCAAGCAACCACTCATTACTTTCATCAACTTCATCTAAAGAAATTGGATCAATTGATTTACGCAAATTGAAGCGACATCTCAAAGCTCTATTATACTTGACAAATACCAAATCATTGAGACGTTGTTGCTCCAATCAATTTCTCTTTTTGTTATGAAGCTGTCATAATTAAATTAGAATCAGTAAGTTAAAGAAATGAGAAATCATACACCTTTAGTGGTGAATATTAAGAATAAGAAAAAACACCCTTACATGCTCAAAGACATACACCTTTAGTGGTGAATATTAAGAATAAGAAAAAGCACCCTTACATGCTCAAAGACACTCCAATTCCTTTCACAACTTGAAGAGCTACAAGTGAGGCTACATATCTTGATGGCAAACTTTTGCAAATTAGGGGTTGCAGTACCAAATTGAGACCACCATTCAACTAGGAAAAATATACCATAATGACATAATCAGTAATTGAAAATTGCTAGTTGTAGACTAATGATTAGACTTACTTAGATTATTAATTAAAAAACCATATTACCTAGTGCCAATTGATTCCTTCCTCTTATGCATATTTGTTTTCCAAATATCCCTTCAGCATTTTTATACAAGCTTAGCTCTTTAGAAATTTTGTCTTGCACCTCTGCAGTGGGAACCAACCTCTCTATGGTTTGATACGACCCATCAATAATCTCTTGATCTTCTCCAATGCTTGCATTTGAATAAAATTTTTTTGGATTCAAGTAATATTCGGTTGCATGTAGAGGACGATGCAATTGAATATTCCATCTCCCATCAATGATTTCAAATATTTGCTTGTATTTCCTTTCATCATCAAAAGATTTTGCAATGGCTTCTTTCGCCCTATCCATAGCCTCATAAATATAAGGCATAGCAGGCTTATCCTCATTGTCTACCACTCTAAGCACCTTGACAAGTGGCCCTGACACCTTGAGAGCATAAAGAACATTTTTCCAAAATGAATCTTGTAACACTGTTTGAGATGCGAGCTTACCCCGTGCTTCTCTTGCAAATTTAGAGTTAGTCCACTCTTTTGAAGTGAACATCTTCCTCAAGTTGGCTTTTTGTTTATGAAGTCTTGAAAGGGTGAGGAAAGCTGTGTTTTCCTAGGTCTTAACATCTCTCTCTTTTTTGTGAATGTTTTCATCATATTCAACACTTGTGTAGAGCTATACAAGAATCCATTTACTGCACATGCTTTTTGAAAAGTCTTCTTCAATATAGGAAGTTTAAAAATATCTTCTAACATTAGGTCTAAACAATGGGCAGCACATGGTGTCCAATATAAGTGCTTTCGCTTAGCCATTAGGAAGTCTCCTATAAGACAAGTTAAAAATCTGTCATTAAACTAACAACATCAACATCATTCAAAGGTAAAAGTTAAAAAATAGCAAACTTACTAGCTAAAACATTAGCCGAGGCATTATCAGTCACAACTTGAACCGCATTTGCTTCACCTACTTCCTCTACAAACTGGTCAAGTAATTGAAATATTTTAACAGCATCCTTGGCATATGAGGAAGTATCAATGGATCTAATGAACATGCTTCCCTTTGGACAATTTACCAAAAAGTTAAGCAAAAATCTCTCTCTCTTATCCTTCCAACCATCACACATAAGGGAACATCCATATTTAGGGCAATCCTCCTTATGACTCTTTATAATTTCATTTGTGTGTACCAACTCCTTCTTGAGATAAGGAACTCTCACCTCATGATAACTAGGAGGTTTCATGCCTGGACCAGCTCGACCAATAGCCTCAATCATTGGCTTAAAACTTGGATACTTGTTTGTATTGAAAGACAAGCCAGCTTCATACATCCATCTAGAAAACCAAACGCAAGCATTCTCCCTCAGTTCTTTATTGACATGGGTCTCCATTGTTGTTTGCTTCCCAGTGCTCACTTTAAGTTTAGGAGGCAAAAGCAAATCCAAAGGTCCTTTCATCCTTTGCTTTTTTTGTTGCATAGTTAAACCTTGACTTGAACTTGAAGACATAGGCCTTTTAACACCTCTTTCAAAAACCACTTCATCATCATCATCATCTCCAAGGGTATCAATGTCGTCAAAATTTGGTATAACATCACTATTGTTCTTCTCTTCTAGCTTTTTCGACATGTACTCTCTAATTTCTTCTTTAACATGTGAAGGACATTTTGAACAAACTTTGGCATTCCTATACCCTCCAACAAGGTGTTGTTTAGCTCGGTAAACCCCTCCTTTCGTTATTTTTCCACAAAAATTACATTTTAAAGAATTTATGTCCTTTGGATCTGGCAGTGTGTTATATTTCCATGCTGGATCTTTTCTACCACTGCCAGAGGAGCCACTAGGAGCATTTGAATCAGATGCCATTAGGATTAGGATATCTGCCATAATCATCATAAGCAAGGAGTCATAAATTTGAAAAAACATTATAAAAAAATTCTGAAAAGAAGCATGGATCAATAAGTGGCTGAATTTCAACCAAGGAAGGGAGGGGTTGAAAAAGAATTCTAATTAGCGGTGGGATTTTCTAGAGTGGAGAACTGATGCAGGAGCAGGACAACAAGAAGTATTGTAAAAGATTGGAGGAGAAGAGAAAAGATTTCAGGGAGGGGAAAGAAGAAATCCAGGGAAGTAGTAGAGATCAAACTTCTATTTTATTTCTAATCAAGCATAGGATTTGATTAAGGATTAAAACTTCTATTCTATTTCTAAATGCTGCAGTTCTATATGAGTATAATTGAAAATTTGTAAAGACTAAGGGCAAATTATGCCCAAAAATGTTAAAAGAAAAACGAAAAAGAAGAAACAGCAGCAGGCATGAACAAATAAAAATTAAAAAAACAAAATAACTGAAGAAGAAGAAGTAGTAGCAGTAGCAGCAGCGTAAGAAAGAAGAAGAAGAAGAAGAAGAGGAAGAAGAAGAAGAAGTAGCAGCAGCGTAAGAAAGAAGAAGAAGAAGAAGAAGAAGAAGAAGAAGAAGCAGGCTAGCAGTAGCAGTAGCGTAAGAAAGAAGAAGAAGAAGCAGAGGAAGAGAAGAAGAAGAAGAAAAAGAAGCAGGCTAGCAGTAGCAGTAGCGTAAGAAGAAGAAGAATAGCAGGAGAAGAAGAAGAAGGAGCAGGAGGATAGCAGCAACATAAGAAGCAGCCGTGTAAGAAGAAGAAGAAGAAGAAGAAGAAGAAGAAGAAGAAGGATAGCAGCAAAGCAACGTAAGATTAAGAAGCAGCCGCGTAATAAGAAGAAGAAGAAGCAGAAGGGATTGTCGATATGTTACCTTGGCCTGGAGAAGCAGAAGCACCTCAATCAGAACTGGGGAACTGGAGAAGAACTTGAGGAGTTGCAGTTGCTGTGTTGCGGAGAGAAAAGAATGCTGTGTAAGAGAGTTTTGGAGCCTTGGAGGTGTAGTCTCT
Organism: Diospyros lotus; assembly: GCF_014633365.1. Classification (NCBI taxonomy): domain Eukaryota; kingdom Viridiplantae; phylum Streptophyta; class Magnoliopsida; order Ericales; family Ebenaceae; genus Diospyros; species Diospyros lotus. Next base: position 28,809,693 of record NC_068347.1, on the reverse strand, counting down.
TGGCCTTTTAGAAATCAGATGAGCTGGAACATTATATATTTGAGTTTTGTTGACTTTTCAATATTATATTTTATTATTTTCTCTCTTTAAGTTTTAACAGAAATGTTTAAAAAATAAAACATGATTTTTTAGCTGGGCATGTGCGCCTGATGAATGTGCGCCCGAGGGAGGCGCGCCTGAAGGGCCTAGGCGTGCCTGGCTGGATTTCGCCTCTCCTGGACATGGCAAGGCGAGATGGCTGCGCCTTGAGGGGCCTTGCGCCTAGGCGCGCCTTTAACAACACTGCTCTCTCTTGTTGTGTCCTTGGTCTAATCCTAGGGTTCCTACACAATGTATCCTTTATCTGTTGATAGAAAAAGAAAAATGCAACTACAGAAACCCTTGAGGCACAAAATCTTCCATTTGTTAATGAATTAACCATTATAAAGTTGATAATAGGCCTTTTTGTTCAGTATTCTTTTTAATGTATGGAATGTTGACAAATTAATTTATTATTTTTAGGGATAATGGAATATAGATGTTTTGTTGCATAAAAAAATTGAAAAACATGGTTATTGTTTTCTTGTAGACATGAAAATATTTTAGGGCATCACAATATACCCCATTGTGGTTTGGGCTGGTTTAGTAGATACTCCAGAAAAGGGAAATATGAAGTTATGTGGTTTGCGGTCACGGGGAAGGTGTGTTTGATGGAAGCATCTGAATTGGAGGAGTTTGGATGTCATATGCCATTTATCAATCTCTCATTATGCATTAGATATTTGGTTACTAACAGCTTCGTGATTATTTATGCTATTTTTTTTTCTCATTTCCCTTAACATGTCCATTCCTATCCGTCCTCATTGACCCACTATTATTCACCACTGTGCCAGTAACTGCCATCAGCACATCATCACCACCCATGTTCTTTGCCTTTCTATACCAAACCCCACCCTCACAACCATAATTGCTACCATCACCATTATCACCATCAGCGTAAGCCGGATGCACTTTATCCACCTAAACCTACCACCACTACCCTTTCACTCATAAAAATCCTCCTGCACTAGTTTTCTCTACCAAAACTGGCCATTACTATTATGTTCATAACCATTAAGATCATCAATGCACCACCCTACATTGTCATACTCATTACCACTACTATCTTATTCTCTCTCTAAAGTAAATCTAACCCTTCCTTTCTACTATAACCCGGCAATCCTCCTGTTGCTACTCTTTGACCAACAGCTGTAATCACCTGCATAGGCTGCATTCCTTTACCACCAGAAATAATGTGAATCTCTTGCTTGTTCTACAAGAGCTTGTCCTTTGTGAAGACCCACTACTATCACCATTCTTTCTTTTGCCATGGGAACCCAATACACCACAATACCTATCCCCCACCTGCACCGCCATACACCAACCTCACATTCCAACTTCTGCAGTTCTCTCTCTCTATGTTTATGTATGCATTATATATAATTGAGGGATATATGTATTATAGATATTTATATTGTAGGATTGACGATTGAGGTAGTTGGAAATTGGGAAAAAAGAAAGGTCATTATGGACATTTTTCCCCTACCATTTAACCAAAAAAATCATGCAGGTAATTAGGATTATCTGATCATGATTGTACTATGAGGTGATTTAAGAATGAGCATGTTCTTGGGCCATTGTAGAAACATAGATAGGGTTGATGACGGAATGAAGAACTCACCGTTCTCTTAACATAATAAATTTTCACTTTCACCCTCTTACCGGATTCTATACCAGCGGATTCTCAATCAGCGGTTTCGTGCAGCAGACGATTTTCAGAATCAAAAGATTCTCACTTGAGGAAAATGATGGGTTAAAAGTGTTGTTTGCCCCAAACCCAATATATACAATTTGCTGAAATGTCTCTGTTGGGTTCTTATATTTTTAAGATCTGCTATTTTCCCAGGCCAGATACAGGGGTAAAACTGTCATTTTCCCTAATATGCATGTCTTTCCATGTTGTGTTCTAGTATTTTTTTTGTTTTTCTTCATTGATTTCTTGGTATTGTGTTGTCTATGTGCTTGCTTATTGGATTTACTACAAATCTATCTATCCATCTTACTTTTTGCCCCCTCACAGATACAATTATCTCTTGGAGCGATCCGGAATATTCAACTGAACTAGCTCTTAGCTTTCAGGAGTCTACAGGGTGCTCATACATATGGTAACCAGTAGTTGTATCTTCCTGATTTTTTTTCCCTGTTGCTTGGTCATATTTTCTCCTTTCATTTTCCTTTATTACATAATAATGTGCTTCCTTAATGCAGGGATCGAATTTGTGGGGTCAACAGAAATATGCAATTTAATGCTCTTAACTGTAAGTGTGTACTGTGATCAACTCCCGAATATTATTGCCATACTTCCATATGATTCATTCTTTGGGCATTCTCATGTTCAAAATCAGGAATGGGCTGTTGCCTGCTTAATTATAGACTTATAGTGGGAGCAATTTGTCTAGAGCAGTTTTAGTTGTTCACGTGGTCTAGAATCTGTATTTGTCTTTTTCTCCATTCCCCCACATTCTGTGGAAACCTTTAGTTATTTTATAGTTTGGATGTTAAGTATATTGAATATAGTTAGGTTATTGGAACAGTTAGTTTTCTCTTGTTTTTTTTTTTTTTTTTTTTTTTGAGTTCTGAAAAATAGGTATCATTGAGTAGCCATCAGAGGAGGCCGCCTCTGTTAAAAAAAAACCCTCGATGAACATTGAGGATATGTCTGCCGTGGATTCTAGAGTCAAATTGCTGCCTGATTGATTGTTTAGCAATGCATAGCAGAGGCAGATTGGTACTTAACTCCATATGCGTGGCTTGTTTCTAGTTGATTTGTATCATAAGTTTCAGGGAAGCTTGAATTATATCCTGGTGGCCATGGTTCATGCATACTGATTTAATTTTGGGTTTATGCAATGGCAAGGGGAGATCTTGGCTACAACCTACATGAATAGGAGCAATCAACTGAAAGGATAACTTAGCTCATATACTTCTGAGAAGGTGTCATGACTTGTCGAATATGATGGTGAATACTTGTTGGCACTCTTACAATATTCTGTTCTAGTTTTCAACTTTTTTAGGACTGGACAGGTTTGAGCAGTTTTCAGCATCTGCCCCATCACTTAAATCAGTGGAATAATTTCAACAGTCATTATAAGCTTAAAAGAAAAAGTTTGAAATCTTCTTTAAAATGAAAAAAAAAAAGGATTTTATATTTGTTGGTCTTTCCTCTTTTAGATTTTATTCTAAAGTATTTCAAAGTCTGAAACTTTTAACTTTTTTATGAGCAAAGTTTCTAAAATAAAATTTGATAATTTCTTTTCATACTTCTTTCCAAGCATGCAGAATGTCAAATGTATTTTTATTATTTTGCTGTTAATAAATTATAAATATACTTGTATTGAAATATTTGAGAACTCATTATTTTCTGTATGCATAGACATTTATATTTTATATATTGGTGTGTTCTAAGTTTTTTGAGAGGCACTTTGTTAGGTTGTTTCTGTCAGATCATGTTGTCACGACTCCAAGGATCCCCAAGGATATATTAGTAATTATATATATATATATTTCTTTTTGGTTGTACTTTTTGGCTATAGTGTTTGTACCTTTCAGTCTTAGACAACATATAAATATGCTAGATTAGTTAGAGAATGATATAAGTGAATGACAATTGAATTCTTGTTTCTCTCTCAACTCTGATCTCTCTCCTGATCCCTCTGATTCTCTCTCTTTCTCTATTCTGTTTGCATTTCTCCCTCAATTTTGTTTGTTATCTCCCTCTTTCTGTCCAATTCCCCTTCCAATCCTCTCTGTTCTCGGTATTTTCCCATTAAAACCCTTAGGAAAACCCTAGGTTCTTGACAAATGGTATCGGAGCTGATCGATTATTGGTTGTGAGTCAAGCGATCTACATGTGACCTTAATAGTGATTCCGAGTTGAATTTGAAGGTAGAACAGAGCCAACGATCTTTGGCTATGATTCTGACACTTCTATTAGCTGAACCAGCAAAGTTGAGCTAGGTGAATTCCGACGGTCTAGGTAGGGAAGCAAAGCCAAGCGATTTCCTGAAATTCCGGCGACTTCTATTAACTATAATAGAGCCAATTGAAGAAATCTAAGGACCTGAGAATTGGTCTCAGCTACTGCTAGGTGTGGAAGAATATAATGCTTGAGTAGCAGTCATTACTTATGTTATGATGTTGATAATTGTAATGCTTATGTTGCTGTTGTATTGTTATAAATAATGTTTGTTATTTAAGCTGTTGCTTTAGGCGGTTTGGTTGTTATAGATTGCAACATCAATCTATTATCAATGTTAGCTGAGTATAAAAACTCAGCTACACCTTCTCCCTCTTGTAATTTGTTTTACATTTTCATTTTTGTAAAAATTTAGCGAGGTCTTTCTTCTTCCTCGTGTTTTTCTTTTTCGTGCCCTAGATTTTCTTCTTCATGGTATCAGAGCCATAGACCTATGTCAATGGCGTTTAATCCAGATCTTAGTTCCTCCTCTTCTCTACCTTGTTCTTCTTCCTCCTTGTCATTCACCTCACAATCAAATTTTGCAGTAGTGGCAAAAGCATTTAGTTTTATCCCTATGGATTCCAGCAATTACATTTTCTAGAAAGCTCAGATCCTAGCGACGATAAGAGCATTTGATCTTCTGCCATTCCTCAACAAGTCTCTGCCTCCCGCGAAATATGTGGCAGATTCGTCAGTCGATGAGTCCGGATCTCCTGTGATCAATCCCGAGTAGATGAATTGGATTAGATCCGACCAATTGCTACTTGGATGGCTATTCTCTACGATTGATAAAGAGTTATTAGTGAAGGTGATTCATTGTGAATCATCTGCAGAGGCATGGTCTTCTTTAGAAAACTTTTACTCTCGGCAAACTATTGCTAAATCTTTTCAATTAAAGCAACAATTGAGATCAATTAAGAATGATTCGTTATCTGTAAATGACTATATCCTGAAAATCAAGACTATAGGGCATGCTCTTTCTGCCATTGGAGAGCCTTTGAATGATAAAAATTTATTGCTTGCTATTCTCAATGGTTTAGATTATGATTATGAGATTGTTGTTAGTCTCATCGCTTATCAAATGTATGACATAGATCTAGAGATGGTTGAATATTTGTTGTTGATGTATGAACAAAGATTAGCTGCTAAGAATATGCAACATTCTGTTGTTAATTTTGAGTCTGTTACGTCCTCATCTATGCATGTCAATATGGCTTCATACTTGTCGAGAAATGGTAATGGATCTGTGAACAATAGAGGTGGTTTTGTATAAAGAGGAAGTGGTTATATGAACAGAGGAGGAAGAGGCAGTGGTAAGACTCCTAGTAGGAGAATTTATTGTTAGTTGTGTGGTAAACCGGGGCATTTTGTTGATAAGTGCTATCATAGATTTGATAGGAATTTTCAGTGAACTCCTAGCCAAAATTTTGGGAGACTTAGTATTGTTGCTAAATCGGATCCAAGAACTCCTAGCTTCCCCTAGTGATTCTAATGAAGCCTTCTTCAATGAAGTAGGTTCTTGGGCTCACTATTGTAATTTTTCACAGCCTTAAGAAAATCTATCCCAATCTTCTTTGTGTCCTTATCATGGAGAACCTCATGGTTTGTTGATTCTGGAGCAACAAACCATATCACTTCTAGCCTCAACGATTTATCTTTGCATTCTCCAGACAACGGTGTTGACAAAGTTGCTGTTGGAAATGGTAAGAAACTTCCTATTTCTAATACTGGCCTTAGTCAATTATATACTCAAACCAATCCTACATCCATTATTTCACTGCCTAATGCTCTTCATGTTCCTCATATGAATAAAAATCTCATTAGTGTTTCACAACTTACAAGCGACCATAATGTTGTTGTTGAATGTCACTCTAATTCTTGTTTGATTAAGGACAAGGGTTCAGAGTTGGTGCTACTTCGAGGACACCTTAAGGATGGACTTTATCAGCTGACTCCAGTATTTGGTCATGCTACTAACAGCAACTCGACCCAATCCATCAAGCCTGATCTGTTTGCTAGTAGTGATTTTTCTTTGAATAATTGTAAAAGACAACATTCAATTTGTCATGAACTGTCTCCCAATGTAAATGTATCCCACATAATAATGTGTGTCAACAATGGCATGCGAGATTAGGGCATCCCTCTTTCAATGTATTGCAATTGATTCTGAATAAAATTCATATTCTTTGTTCTCGTTCAGCTCTTTCATTTGTGATTCTTGCAAAATTGGAAAACTACATCAGCTTCCTTTTGCTGACTGTGAATTCATGCCAAAGAAACCATTAGAATTGGTCTATTTAGATTTATGGGGTCCTTCTCCTGTTGTGTCCATTGAAGGGTATATGTATTACATTATTTTTGTTGATGTATACACTAGGTATACATGACTATATCCCTTGAAACTAAAATTTGATGCATTCGCCACTTTTTTGACCTTTCATAAGTTTGCTGGTCTTCAATATTAGACCAAACTTAAGGCTATATAAAATGATAATGGGGGGGAATTCAAAACCTTTTTGCCTTACCTTTATAGTCATGGGATTCAGCCTCGATTTACTTGTCCCTATACTCACCAATAGAATGGTGTAGCTGAAAGAAAACACAAGCACATAGCTGAGATGGGTCTTACATTGTTAGGCCATGCTCACATGCCCCTAAAGTTTTGGGTAGAAGCCTTCCAAACTGTTGTCCACACCATTAACTTGCTCCCAGCTTCTCCCCTTTGGTTTAACACTCCATTTGAATTACTCTATCACAAATAACCTAATTACCTACTGTTGCAACCTTTTGGATGTACTTGTTTTCCTTACCTTAGACCCTATAACAAGCACAAATTTGATTTTCACTTCGCCAAATGTGTGTTTCTTGGATATAGCCATGCTCAAGCTGGTTACAAGTGTTTGCACCTATCGAGGAAAGTTTATGTTTCTAGACATGTGCAGTTCAATCTTGATTAATATCCGTTTCCTACTTTGTTTTCATCCTCATCATCTTCTTGTGTTACACCTCAGCCAACTCCTAATGGTTTTTCTACTCTATTCTTTCACTCCCTTCCTTCATTCTCTTCCAATTCTTCTTCTCCTCAAGTAGCATAGCCCTCCATTCCTACCTTATCTACACCTGTCTCTACTGATCACTTAACTCTTATTCATGAACCACAACCAATTCAATCCTAGTTATCTAAACCTAGAGTCTGCTTACCTAAACCCAAAGCTGCTCTAGCCCTTTCCATTCACCCTATGCTTACCAGATCAAAATCTAAGCAGCTTCTTGCCACTTTCCCTATTGCCTTAGTGAGTTCCCTAGAACCTAATTCAATTCACGAGGTTTTCTTAGACTCTCTATTAAATCATTTGTCTTAGATTAGTTAAAAGGCTTGGGAGGATATTGGTCAGGGATGTATTCGGTATTTTAGGGGTTAGTTTCTAGAAGGTTAGTTAGTATTTTAATGGCTTTATAAATGGCCGGTTTGCTACCTTGTAATGTCCGCCCCTTATGTATTATAAATAGGGGGTTGGGGGGTCTCATTTGATGCGTTGTTGTTTTCCTATCTTGAGCGGGAAGAGATTGAGTATGTGCTGTGTGTGAGAGAAAAGTAGTCAGGATTTGTAATCTCAAAATTCTGTATAGCCTGCGTGTATAGGGCTGTGAGAGAACTGTGAGCAGTGCATGTAGTCATCTATTGTGTTTTTAAGATAGTGGAAGAAAGGCCAAAGGCAGTCTAGATATAGGTTCTTCATTTGGAGAACTGAACCAGGATAAAATCCTGGCTTCTTATGTGTGTTTGTTCTGTTTCTATTCTTCTCTATATTTTGTGTTTTCTCTTTCGTGTGTGGAGTGTTTCCTACTGTTCTTGAGGATTGAGAGATTGATTGTGTTAGGTGGAAGATTGGGATTGCACTCTCGATGGGTTAAGGCTATGGAGGAGGAATTTTCTGCTTTGCACCATAATCATACATGGGACCTTGTTCCCATTTCCAAAGATATGAATCTTATTGGTTTCAAATGGGTGTTTAGGGTTAAGTATAAATCTGATGGATTAGTGCTTAAGCACAAGGCTCGGTTAGTGACTAAGAGGTTTTTTCAAACTCCAGGGATCGATTATGCTGAAACTTTTAGCCTGATAATAAAGGCTCCTACTATTAGGGTGTTGTTCTCACTGGCTATTACTTTTGGATGGGACATTTAGTAGGTAGATGTGAACAATGCTTTCCTCAATGGTGACCTAACGGAGTAGGTCTTTATGTCACAGTCTGAAGGCTTTGTGAATTCTTAGTTTCCCTCTCATGTTTGTAGGCTGAAAAAGTCACTTTATGGTCTTAAACAAGCTCCTCGAGCTTGGTACACAAAATTGAGAGCTGCATTATAGACTTGGGGTTTTTCAAGGGCTGTTTCTGATGTTTCATTTCTGATGTTTCTTTGTTCATTAAAAGGAATTCTAAGTATGTGTTGTTCATTTTAGTGTATGTAGAAGACATTCTTGTTACGAGTTCCTATTCTATAGCTCTTTAAGATTGGATTCAGGATTTGGATACTCACTTTGCTCTTAAAACTCTAGGGTCTGTCAATTACTTCCTAGGGTTTGAGGCACATAGAGATAATAGTGGCATTTATCTCACTCAATCCAAGTATACTTTGGATTTGTTGAAGTTGAAGAAGGCAATTATGTAGGATTGTAAACCCTGTGCCACACATGTGAATTCGAGTGTTTCTTTGAATGATGAGGGTGATTTATTCTCTAATCCGTCCTTATATAGGACTATCATTGGCTCCCTATAGTACTTGACTTATACAGGACCAGACATTGCATTTGTGGTTAACAAGTTGAGCCAATTTTTGTTTGCTCCAAAGCTAAGCTGCAACACTGTTTAGCCTGTAAACGACTACTTCGATATCTTAAGGGAACTATTGGTCTGGGCCTACTGTTTTCTCCTTCTCCTAGTGATCTATCCTTAGTTGTGTACATAGATGCAAACCATGTAGGTTGTAAGGTTACTAGGAGGTCTACTAGTGGGTTATGTGTTTTCCTTGGCAAGAATTTGATATTTTGGGGCTCACAAAATAGTCTGTGGTAGCTAGATCAGTTGGAGAAGCTGAATATAGGATTATTGCACAAGGTGTTACAAAGGTCTTGTGGCTGAAATCACTATTCTTTGAGTTGGGATATCTGTGCGTTAATAGTCCAATTATATGGAGTGATAATCTAGCTGTCAAGAGCATTGTTGAAAACCCTATTTTCACTCATGTACTAAGCACATTGAGATTGATGTGCATTTTGTTCGAGAGAAGGTGGAGAATGGCATTTTTACTACTTCTCATTAGGTGGCTGGCATTTTTACTAAAGGGTTGCCAAGGAATAGATTTTTGTTTCTGTGTGACAAGCTTGGTCTTAAGTTGTCACCGGTGCATCTCAGTTCTAGTGACACTCCAAACAGTCCCAAGATCAAAGTTTCTTCTTCTGCTAGGGAGTCTGATTTGAAGGGGAATGTGGAAGAATATAATGCTTGAGTAGTAGTCATTACTTATGTTATGATGTTGATAATTGTAATGCTTATGCTGCTGTTGTATTGTTATTGTGAAATTGGGAGCACTAGAATTTCTCAATTTTGCCAATTTACAAATACAAACACACACTGATTCAACCCAGAAACAAAAAATATAACAAGAACAAAATTAAAATAGGGAAAGAAACATGCAAACCACACGAGAACACCAAGATGTATCCTAGTTCAAATCATCAATTGATGATCCTACGTCCAATCTCTTGTCTCGAGAGCAATATCCACTAGAATCTTTGAAAATCAGTACAAGAATCCCTCACCACGAGTACATCAATCGCAAGATTACAAAGCACTATCTTTTCTAGACTTCTCTCTCATTTACAACACTCGTACAACTGAATGAATGATGCCCCAAGCGACTACCCTATGCCTCTTATTTATAAACATTTTTGGGTGGACATTACAAGGATTATAAAAAGACTACACAATGTCTAATATACCCCTCATACATATACAATCGTTAGACACTATCTAACTTAACTTATTTCTGCCGCTTGGTTATACTTGGATTCTCCTGATTTCTTCTAGTTCTTCTAGGCTATACTCAATGCAAAACCATAACAATTCTCTACCATTTTGCATGAGTGTTGCCTGAAATTGATTCCATCAATGTGCTCTCCTCAGGACCTGCATAAAAACTGATCATTCACATACAGGAACCTGCAAAAGCCTTAAAACAGTGATGCAATTTAGATATAGGGACTGCCTTAGTGAACATGTCAGTTGCATTTTCTTCACCTGCAACCTTAATCAGATCTATTTCCTTTCTCTCAACTACTTCTATGATAAAATGGTACTTTACATATGTTTTGTTCACTCATGGTGGGCTTGATTCTTGGCTAAGTGTATAACATTTTGGCTATCACACTTTAGGACAGCCTTAACATTTTTCCCTAATAATTAACTCACTAAATCTATCAACCATGGGGCTTCTTTTATAGCTTCAGGGACAGTTATATACTCGGCCTCGATGGTTGAAAGAGCCACCATAGATTGTAGATTAGTTTTCTAGCTAATGGTTGTGTTCCATAACTTGAAAACATACCCTGTAGATGACATTCTTTTGTCTAAATCTGCTGCGTGAATCATAGAATGTTAGACTCTTCTTCTACACTTGCTCTGTCACGACCCCAAGGAACCCCAAGGATATATTAGTAATACATGTCATGTGTTTTCCTTATTAGTTGCATTTTCTGTTGTTGTTAGCATCTTCAATTGTAAACCTATAAATAGGCTCAAGTAGTTAGAGGAAGTTAGCTTAATGAATGATTTGAATTCTCTCATTTTCCCTCTCCTAATTCCCCTAGTTCTCTCTCTCATCTTTCTCTCTTCTTCCTCAATTCTGTCTGGTCTGTTCTTTCCCTACCTTTCTGCCCTATCTTCCTTTAATTCTTACCAAATTTCTTCCTAGACCCTAGGCAAATCCTAGGGTCGTAACGTTTGGTATCAGAGCCGACGATTCTCGATTGTGATTCGAAAGTCGTAGCAATTGACCAAGGCGATTCCACAACAAATTCAGACGATAGATTGCGGAATTGATCGAGGCAGTAGGTTTGGGGATTTGTAGCAATGATTTCTGACGCTTTGTGGCAGATTAATTTCCTACAGTCCTGGATGCAATTTGGGTGACTGGAAAATTAATTAGAGCAAAGCACTTCGGGCTCGAAATTGGAGATGAAGCGACCAGGTGAGTTCCGACAGTGATTCCGAGAGAATAGGAAGCCGCCACTTGTGTGGAAGTGGATCGAAATGGCCAGAGTGTAAGCAACTTCTAGCAATTGATCGAGCAACGATTTAAACGGAGATTAAGGCATCGAAGAGAAGCAGATCGGAGCTGACAACAATTGGAATTGCTTTCAGTGACGAACTTAGATCAGGTAGGAAGAGGAGTTACGTAGTGAAAGTTACTTCGGAAGCGAGACAGTGGACGGTGATTGGGTGCCAACTTTGCTGGGGAATGTGATTCGCATTGATTGGGGTAGAAGCGACTAGTTGCAAGGCGGAATTGAACTCGAATTTGAATGGAGAAGCCGAGCAAAGCAAACGTCAATCGGAGGTGAATCAGATTTGAAAGGCAAAGTTGAGGCACGATTGAAGCAGAGCCTTGGGTGATTCAAGAATGTAGGGGGATCCCAAGTAGAGGTCGGTGATTGGGTGAGACTGGGGCGATCCTTGAATCACTTTGATTTCGGCAAACTAGTTGCATGTGGTTAAGGCGAGAAGGCAGGCGCGGTCGGGAGTGGAAATGCAGATCTTCGTTGCTGCTTGTGAGTTAAGTGAATCAGGATAGGGTTGATCGAGGCTGCTTTGTGAGGTTCCAGTGATGGAGTTTTGGTGAAGTTGGAAGCTGCGAGTAGGCGAACTTGAAGGCCACACAAATTCGATCCTCGATTGCTAAAGTGAGGTTGAGACGAGAAGGAAGCTGCGGTTGGTGAAACTGAGAGTCGGCGGCTTGAATTTTGAATGCGAACTCAGAGGGAAGTCGATTGTTCATTGGTTGGAACTCAGGCGGACATTGATTGAGACAAAAATTCTCTGGCGAACTGCAGAAGCCTGCCATTTCTTGAAAGCTGATTGAAGTTGTTTAGATCAACGATTTTTAAAAGTAAGTGTGCAACAGAAGTTTGGTTTCAGTGTTGCACTGCGGAAGTAATTGCAAAGGGGAAGTGTTGGGTTCGAAAGTTGCCTGGCAAGTTTCTGAAGCTGCTTAGAACAGGTTGTCATAAACTGTTCAGAGTTAGCAGATTGTTTGAGGTGGACTCGACAATTGTTTTGGAGGTTGTTTAACAACAGTTGAACTTTGGAGGTTGTAACTAAATAAGAGATTAGGGAAGATTGTACTGAATAACGAGCTATGGAAGGTCGATTTTCTGAGGTTGTTGATCATTTTTAGAGGCGAAATTCTGAAGCTAAAGAATCCAAGGTAATGCAGGAGGCAGTGACCCATTGCCTGAAGGATAGTACAACCAACAGAGAAAACATGAGGGAGGATCTAACTGCCTCTCAAGAAAGATGTGGAGAGACTTGGAGAGGCATCAGAAGATGATGGAGCAACACGGCCAACGGATCAACAACATGTTCAACATGCTGTCTTCGCTACCTCAATTCTGACTATCACCGGAT